>NC_057812.1:736198062-736342336 GCF_018294505.1 Triticum aestivum
GTAGTGGTCACGGCTGTTTTTGCCGCTCTCTCTCTCATGCCGGACGGAGGTGGAAGAAGGAGCACAGTTTTTTCCCGGTGACGAACGCCCCGGCGACGAATGCCCTATCGCCCAAACGCCTCCTTTATATTCAGCACGCAGACTACATCATGACTCGACGCACGCACACACGCGTGGCTTATGTCTAACACTCTCCCCCTAAGCCACGACCTTGTCGCGTAGCCTGCCAACAGGAGCTCCGACTCGTCGTCGACGTCGTCTTTAACACCTCCGTCTTTGCTATAACGTGCCGCCTGCTGCTTCCATCGTCGATGTCGTCACGGCCGCGAACTCGACCTGGCGCGCTAACGCCGGTCGCCACCGACACGGACTCGACCTGCCGCACCGACGCCGGTCGCCACCGTGCTCCGTCAAGACCCCGACAGCATATGCTGACTTCCTTCTCCGTCGGCGACACACCACTAGTAGAAAAGGGGGCTTTGGTCCAGGCCGGGTAACCCCATTAGTCCCGGTTCAGTCCAGAACCGGGACCAATGGGGGCATTGGTCCCGGTTCGTGAGGCCAGGGGGCCGGCCGGGCCACGTGGGCCATTGGTCCCGGTTCATCTGGACCTTTTGGTCCCGGTTGGTGGGATGAACCGGGACCAATGGGCCTCGCTCCTGGCCCACAACCATTGGTCCCGGTTCGTGCCTCAAACCGGGACTAAAGATTAGACCTTTAGTCCCGGTTTGAGGCACGAACTGGGACTAATGGGGATGAGACCTTTAATCCCAGTTCGTGCCACGAACCGGTACTAAAGGTTCCATTTTCAAACTCTACCCCCCCCAGCGTGGATCGCCTTTTCAGTTTTAAAAAAATAAAAGAAAATGATGGAAATGTCAAAAAAATACAAGAAAATAAGTTTCCCATGTGATATGTGGTCTAGTTGTTGGGAAAATTTGCAAATGTGAATTTTGACTTTATTTGCAAAATCTCTCTGAAATTTGTAAATGGGCATAACTTTTGCATACTAACTCGGATGAAAAAATTCTCAAAAACCTAATAGAAAAAAGTTACGGGGCTTTTAAGATCTAGAGTGAAACAAATAGAAAAAAATTTAAACAGTGGGCAAACTATGGTCAAACAATGGTCAAACTAATTATTCTAGAATATTAGTGTTACTAAATAATTATTTCCGTTATTTCAATTTTGGTCAAATCTGGTCAAATTGTGGTCAAACAATGGTCAAACTAATTATTCAAGAAATATTAGTGTTACTAAATAATTATTGTTTTTTAAACAATAGTTTCAAAATAAAACTATGAAATGTGTCACTTCATGCTCAAGCAAAATTCCTGAAGGTTAATAGGATTGACATCTTAGTATTGTCAGGAAAACAACAAGTGCAGACTTGGAGCGAGGGAGAATAGAACCCGGAAGTTAAGCGTGCTCAGGCTGGGTGACCGTTCGGGAAGTTAGATGATTTGGAATGATGAGGGGTGATTAGAGGATAAATTGAGAAGTGATGAGGGGTGATTAGAGGATAAATTGAGACGTGCGGCACGCCTGACGTCCCTCGACGCCCCGCACGTCCCACGCGCACCCGACGCGCCCGACCGCCCCAGTGCGTCCCGCACATCCCGTGCGCACCCGACGCGCCCGACCGCCCCAGTGCGTCCCGCACGTCCCGCGCGCACCCGACGCGCCCGACGAGTCCGACCACCCCAGTGCGCTCACCGCGCGCCCGCGGTCCCGGCGCGCCCGACTCGTCCAGTGCGCACCCATAACACACACCGGTCGCGCCCGGCTCGCCGCCGCGGCTTATTGCCCTGCACCACCGCAACCTCCATGCCGCCATGCAGTGCCTCCACGCGGCCACGCCGTGCTGCGCCGCCGCGCCACCATGCAGCGCCTCGCCGGCCTCCGCGGTCGCTGCACGTACGACGCCACCACCTGCCGCCTCCGCCACGCGCCATGACAGCCACAGCGCCGCTCACCTCCATGGGCCGACACACGGCTCGGAGCTGCGGCAACAGCGGCCGGCAGCCCGCGTGCTTCGCTTGGATCTCACTCGAGCGCGTCGGCTGGAGTCGTGCTCAACACGCCATCACCTGGGCGGATCACCTGCGTCACCGGACGCACTTCGCCCGGATCCCTCTCCAGCGAACCGGCCGCATGGGGCGCGGCTGGATTCCCCGTCACCGATCCACCTCCTCTCCAGCAAGCAGCGAGCACAACGCGCGGACGGATGATGCACCTCCCTTCCGGAGCAACTAGTTAACGAGCGCTCCTTCGGGAGCCTCACAACGATCAGCGCCACTTGGTGCGTTCTCAGCCATTCGCCACGTGTCGCGCTCTGGACGCTCCCTCTGGATTTTTTTGATTTTTTCGGATGCGTTTTCGGCTTTTTAGACGGGGTTTTTTCGGGTTTTTTCGCCGTTTTGCTTTTCTCCTGGTCTTGCTTAGCTTTTGATCAATTTTTTTATTTTTTTTTCACAAAAAAACACGTTTTTTTCTTTCGCGAAAGTCACGGTTTTTTCCGCGAGAGGCACGGTTGTGCTTTAGGGAGAGTCACGGCCGTGCGTTTTGGAAACGGAAAAAAATATCGTGTTTTCTATATTTTTTCTTTCGCGAGAGTCACGGTTTTGCTTCCGCGAGAGGCACGGTTGTGCTATCGTGAGAGTCATGGTCGTGCCTCTCGGAAAGGGAAAAACAAAACACGTTTTCTGTTTTCTCCCTTTCGAGAGAGTCACGGTTTTGCTTCCGCGAGAGGTACGGTTGTAATTTCGCAAGAGTCACGACTGTGCCTCTCAAAAAAGGAAAAAATATGCATTTTCTTTTTTTTTCTTTCATGAGAGTCCCGGTTTTGCTTTTCCGAGAGGCACGGTTGTGCTTTCGCCAAAGTCACGGCCGTGCCTCTTGGAAACGAAAAAAACATGTTTTCTGTTTTTTCCTTCCATGAGAGTCATGATTTTGCATCCACGAGAGGCACGAGTGTGATTTCGCGAGAGGCACGGGCGTGCCTCTTTCGGAAAGGGAAAAAAACCATGCTCCCGGTTTGGTTT
This sequence comes from Triticum aestivum, assembly GCF_018294505.1. NCBI lineage: Eukaryota > Viridiplantae > Streptophyta > Magnoliopsida > Poales > Poaceae > Triticum > Triticum aestivum. The sequence goes on from NC_057812.1 coordinate 736,201,107, forward strand.
TTTCGGCGTTTTTTTTGAAAAAAAGTTCGTCAAAACCTATCAACATGGGATCTAGTTTTGAAGATCTCGACACGGGGAATCCAATGGTGAAAACGGTTCGAGATTTGGACGCACGGTTCAAAAGATAAAACATTTTGAATAAACGGATCTACGAAAAAAGGGAAAACTCCCAGGTTGCAACAAGTGGCGTGCTGCATGTGCGCCACTTGTCGCGACCTGGGAAAGTGGGATGTTCTTTGCAACGAGTACTCCTTAATTAGTGATTTCGCCTCCCTTGTGGAGCGAGCACAACTTATCTTAATGGGCTTGGATAACCGGCCCAGTTTACCAGAGGGCTCGGATTTGGCCTGTGGAGCAGCACCCCATAGGATAGTTGGGCCAGTTGTGGGAGAGATGCCTTTACAGGAGATCCGATGGCTAGAAACGTATAGATCATGAAAACGGACGGTTGGAAACGCGAAGCGCCGACAGGGCTCGCTTTAGGTGCAGTCATAATGTCATGAGCCATGACTAGTCACTGTCCGTGGACGTGCCCGGTCGTGTCCGTAAACACTTGAGGGAACGGATTTGCCAAGTCCACCTGTAGATGCTCTTAGTGGCACATCTATACTCTATACATACTATTAAAGGGAATAGGTATTCTTGGTTTGATCATAATATTGTTTGTCCCGTGGTGTTTTTTTTCTTTTACTGTGGAACCTATCTAATTTTCATCCGTCACGGGACGCTGGGGTTAATTCGTAAGTTCGTCTGTGATTTCTCGTACGTATGGGCCGGCCCATGATAATGATAGGCTGCGATGATATGTACTGTAGCTCAAAAAAAGATGCGCTTGCGGGGATCGAACCCAGGATGTCGTATTACACACACCTACCAAGCTTTACTGTTTACAAAGCTGTGAATTTTTTTAAGAACAATCACCAGCGCGGATACAAATATTTTTTAAATTTTGATATATCAACTCTTTTTGAAAAAAACACAGAATTATTTGCGAAGCGCAAACACATAATTCTTTTTAACACTTTTGGAAACAGTAACATTATTTGAAACTCCTGAAAATGAAAACATGAACATTTTTCAGATTTGTGAACAATCTCTGAAAATGGTAACATTTTATGAAATTCTGAACATTTTTTAAAAGTTGTGAAAAAACAAAAGCATTCCGAACAACTTTGAAATACACAAACATTTTTTTTGAAAATCCAGAATATTTTTTAGTTTATGTACAAATACGAAAACACAACCATTTTTTAAAATTTAAAAAGCGTGAATATTTTTTTATATAGAGAGGGTTTGCTTGAATATTTATCACACCTCGCTTTGATCCTCAAAAACCCACCAGTTTATATACGCTGGATAGTTGTTGAGTAATCATCAAGCCCAAGGAAGGGTATGGTGTGGGAGTGAAGGAATTAAGGTTGGCTATAATTAAATGAAATTGTTGGAATAGAGCCTGACGAAAGAATTAAATGTTGGCTCTAAACAGAAATGTGGGAAGTATGGCTGGATTGTAGGCTTGGGATGTGCTTGCATGTCCCATGGAGTGTATGGTATGGCTGAATCTAACTAACAAAAAAAATAAGATACCTGGTTGGAGTGGTATATATAGCTGGTGAGTGATGCTAAATCTTAATGGGCACTAATAAAACAATCCTCGAGATGTGTGCAACACGAGAGATGTTGCTGCCTTCTTTTCATGGGATCAATCGGGTCTAGCTCGTGAACTACTCAAAAATGAAAAAAGAAACAAACGACCTGCTGTCCGCTTTGATTTTTGGGCGGCATGTTAACCTTTTCAATGTGCAAGGGAATGTTTTTATTTCTCGGTGTTTTGCCGTTATTAAATTTAACTTTTTTGAAAAAAAACTGGTTAATCTACATGCAACTTTTGATCGAGCATTGTTACTGCAAACGGCACACACAACAGTTTCAGGCCCGCTGATGTTGCTCAAAGCAGAACACAACATTAGAAGGACAATTGCTTGCTATATCCGGAAGCACACCAATGAACACCAGTCCTTGCTATTATTTTTCTATTGAAAAGTTGGACCGCTGTGTTGCAAAACCAGTTACATAAATGATGCCAAGACAACAAGTCATACGTACAACGTAGCAAAGTCGAGCACATGGACACAACAAGGATGTCCGCCACTGCTACAAGTCGGACACCTATCGTAGCGAGGTCAATCAGCATGCTACAAGTTGGATGTGTGGAGGTGTAAAGCTAACTAAGTGTTGATGGTAGGATTATAAGGAGAATTAATTGATCCCTAATACCCGTGTTAAGGGTTTGTTGCATGATTAATGCCTGACTGATATGCATTTCTTTTAGAGCTTGATGTGCCTCTCCGTGCCGTGTGATACCTTCTGGATGCTATCATGCCACACTGATGAACACGCTAATTTTTACTCTCGTTGCAACGCACGGGCATATGTGCTGATGAAAAAAAATTGAAAGTCGAGAATTTCTTTCGCGCTTAAGGCTAGAACCAACCAACGGCCATGTAGACCGAGGAAGCGGAAGCAAACCGCCTCCCAGGGACGGGGCTAGATGAGGACATGGGTGTAATGTACACCCATTATCTATTTGCAAAAACGAGTACATAGATACATCGTTAAATCATATGGTTTTAAAAATATTTTATTAAATTTGTCATTGTGTATCCTCACATTTTATTTTTACCTAATATTAAAAGACAGAAACTTTTATAGTTCTTCGTACGTTTATTGGTTTTTTTTATTTTCCGTGTGTTCCTATACGGCCTCAGCGGGGTGGTCCACTTGTCTCTCCGTTCGTCTCAAAAAGTAATGTCTCAGCCCGACACTCAAATTGCATCCCGTTCCTCCTACGAAGCAAAAATACATAGCTGACTCGGGGAGTTAAAAGGGGTCAACCAGAACTTGAACTCCTACTTGATCTGGGTTTCGTGCCCTTCCACCCCTAGATAGATACGGGTCGTCAAGGCTTGCAGCGAGCAGCAGCGGGGATCAGGCGGAACTGAGCTGGGTGAGGGAGACAGAGGAGAGAGATTGTTCTCGACCTAGATCTCCGTGGCGACTTCTTCCCCCCCGGTTCCTCCACTCTCCTGCAACCGTGCTCGGCTGCTCCCGTTGGCTGCCTAACCTGGTTCCCGGCCGTCGTTGCTGGCCTGAGCGGCCAAATAGGAAGAAGTGGCCTTGGTGCTGGCCATCCTTCCCTGATCTACTCGACCTCGAGTCCCCTCTCTCCTGACAACACCGCGACCCCGCCCTCATCTCCTCAAATCAAGTCTCCATCCAGCAGAAGAAATCATCCTCCACGCTCATGGATGGGTTGCTGTAGTACTGCTGCAAGCACATGCAACACACGACTCCTGTTAGAGGCTAAGACGCCATGGCCTCCCTCTCTTGCTCCAGTCACCAGCCTCCTTCGCTTTTTTCTGGTTTTGGTAGATTCAACACACCGGCAAGTACTGAGAAAAACCGGGCAACAAGACTAATGTGTTTTCCACTTTTCATGCATCAATGCCCTTCTTTTTTTCCCACTAACCCAGAGCCACACACGTCGGTTCTTCTCTTTACATGTTCAGTTACATGAACCAACGCCACACTTCAGACATACCGGCGCGTACACAGCCACGCTTTGAACGGAACTTAGGTACACACTGAGTCCATCGACGTTTGCATGGTCAATTGTTTATTATATTACAATATGGTTTTCTGACACAACACGTACACCTAATTTGTGTTGGACTGAATGAATGAAAAATATACTACTTCGGCACATTGATTGGTCGGTCAGAATGATCAGTTGGGCGTTCTTGTTGGCGGTCTTTTTTTAGTGTTGATGTTACACAAGAATCCATGGAAAAACAATAATTTCTCAGGCATTTCCTTTTTAGCATTTTGAATTTAAATATATAGTCAGAGCGGCAACGATTACAAGAGTATGACGGTGTGCCCAATTCCCATATTAATGTATTTTTTTTTATCTTTCAGAGCAGCAACAACTCCCTATGCCTGTAAAAAGACATAGATGATATAAGCATCACCCGAGGCTGAGAAAAAGAAGAGTACTTAATATGTATCTTTTGTATAGGTTAAGTATGTATGCTTATGTGTATCGTTGCATCCTTGTCCTATAGTATGTTTTGGTCCTGTGTTATCACAACGGTTCATGATTCTTATATATTGAAATAAAATAAGAACGTATAACTTTGAACCTTGGTTGCTTTGGTAACACTTTTCATTTGCTTGTGCTTCTAGAGTGTCGTCGGCGTGGAAGAAGGAGAAATACATCAGTAGAATCCTCTGAAACTTCAAAATCGTCAGAGGAAGATAAAAGGCCTTTGTGGTTATCTTTCTTTTGGTTGGCTGTCACCAAATGAAATCAGTTTTTTTTTCCAGAGAGACCCTTCGGGATGGTAGTAAACTTTGGTCAGTTACATGTAAATGTGTGTTATACATTCTGGTTTTTCTGTTAAGCTGAAACTAAACCAAATTAAAGCATTTTTTCCAAACTACTGGCAAGGAAAAATTTAATGGATTACTTATATCTTACGGTGGAAGTTAGATGAGGCGTTCGCGTGTGCCGACGGAGGTGGGAGTGGATTCGTGACTTGGTGATGACAAAAAAAGACGACATCCACTTTTAGGGCACGGCCAATGCATAGCCCCAGGGTGATACCCTATAGGCTACGTCGGATCGGATATCAGAAAAAGTAGGTTCGTATGGAGCAGCGGGATCCTCTATAGGAGGTGGGTATTTGGGGAGAAAAAGTGTAGTCCGGTGTATAAAGTTAAATAAAGGTTAAAGTGAAGAGTAGACATGCATGCGTAGTGGGAGACTTTATTTTATATTCTTTGATGAGGCCAACTAATGATAACTTGCATTGGAAAGAAAAATCAATATAGATGCCTCAAGTTACTTTTTGTCATGAGGCATATGTATTCATATGCGACCATTGTACATGCACTTATATCTTCTTGTTGGCTGAGGGTGCAAAGGGGCACTTTGCTAATGGAAGAGGACGAAGTGCAAGGCGATCACTATAAAAGAAAGAACAAATGGCAGGAAACCGTTGGTGTTTTTCGTGGCATGGTCAAAGACTGCATCTTGGTGTTCACTATGCTGAACATGCATGTAACCATTTTCTACCGTCTTCTTATAACAATGTAATCACAAGACATGTGTGACATGTTGAATTAAAGTAATGTTTTGATCAATGTCTCTAGAGAGAGAGAGAGAGAGAGAGAGAGAGAGTGAGAGATGAGTACTAATTTAGAAATCAGCGTTTTGGCTCTCGGGTGCATCTGCCCTGAGGTGAACAATACATTTTTATGTGATGCTAGATGCTTATATGCGTGAAGTCCATGCCAAATTTTGTGGAGTTTGGACATTTTTGAGTTGTAAGAAAGTTTACTGTTCATGTACTGTTTTGACCGATTTTGACTTTTTTCTATCAGCTCCTTAAGTATCAGAACAAGCTGAAATTGGGCACTAATAGTACGCACTGCAACATCAACCACCTAAAATATTCAAAAGCTTTTAACTTTTTAGTAGTTTAGTTGAATTTACTTTTCACCACGTGCATATGAGCTTTCGCACCGAATTGAATATCCGACTAATTTATCTCTATATACTACCTTAATTTACGTACCTTAATTAACACACAAATTTCTCATCAAATTATAAGGTAAATCACTCACAAGATTTGATAAGAATTTATTTACACAATCTCATTAATACGGACACATAAATAACGGGCATTTATTTACAGCATGTCAATATTTCGTGGCAACACACGGGCATTGTCCTAGTATATTATTAAATATATTGTCAAATTTGTACACTGGTGCTCCAAAAACAAGTATATTGTACTCTAGAATTTTGTAGAGATGTATTTTCCTAATATATAATACAACCACTATTACAATATTTGTGAAACTATATGTTTTAGAAATATCTAACATACATATGTATAAACTACATAAATTATACAAGTATTAAAAAAAGTAAAAAAATATTTCAAAGTAGAAACTAAATTCAGCACAACACTTAAGTATTTTTCAATGATATACAATACAAATGTATAATAAATAATTAAATAATATTGTTCAGTATGACAAATAAGAAATGGAAAAATATACTTCTTCCCATCAAAAAAATTATATATACTCCTTAACACAGTAGTATCGTAAGTATAAAATTTTATTATAAAATATGTATATATATTAAGAGGAGTGGGGGAATAGGGAAACTGAAATTGGTGACTCCAGTTTCCCCCGTCGGATCTCCTCCTCCCCACCTCGGCACCACACCCGAGCGCGAGTCGCCAGGCCCCTTCTCCACACCCGGCAGGAGGTGAGCTCTGGTGGAGACCGAAGCAACCAGCCCCCTCCCTATCCACACCATGACAGGGTCCTCAAACGTATCTACCAGCTCCTTGAGGTGGAAGAAGTCGACGTTGAAGAAGGCAAGATCGTGGAGTGGGGGTATCTTAAAAAAGGGTAAAATCCTACCGCGACGAATCGCCCTACATGATGCTTAAGGACGACTTCCGGAAGTTGTCTGAACATGTTCTTGATTCTTCATAGATCATTTTTTTCCTTTTTGGACATGTATTGGAATTCTGTAGTTATTGTCCTTAAACTTCCAAGAAGTTTAACTTACCTCCTGGTTTATGTTTTGTTGTTCTTTTACACCATTTTTTGAGACAACCTACAAGGTGGTGACTCTGAGTGCTAAAGGCCGGCTTGCTTGCTTCTTTCCGCCTTTTGATGTTACTATTGTGCATTTGTTCTTTGATGTTACAGGAAATTGTAGCTTTAGGAGGAGATAGCTGGCTACTTCTAATGCAACAAGGACAAAGTTTCCTGAACTTGGTAGTACAGGAATGAAAACGGGTCCGTTTTGTACTAATCAATGGTTTGGTGATCATAGAGTGGCCAAATAATATGAGAATGCAGAATGCAGAATGGTATTTGTCTTGATTTTTTTCTGAATGTGAAGTTTCAAAATATTATCTGCTTGAATTGAGGTGGCCATTTCATCAAGAGATTAGAAATTCTATTCACCCTGGCAAAAGTATGCTTCCTGGAAAACTGTTCTATAGTTCTGTATCAGATGGGCAAGTGGTGCTCTTAATCGAGAAGGAAGCTTCTGTTAGATATACCCTTATTTGTTTATTAGTTGACCAGATTAGTTCTTGCAGGGCTATGACATTGGCACTCGCCTACATCTAGCAGTAAGAGAAATGTGTCCCCTGGATAAGGTATTGGTCACGGTACCAGGCCACTCTTTCTTCTTAGAAGTTGAAGATAGTTCTAGCTTACAAGAACATGTCTCTTTTTGCAGGTTGGGTGTAGATGTAATGTGTATTGTGGTTGTTTGGACAACCCACACATTATTGAATATTTCTGGTGAGACTCGATTTTTTAATGCTAATTTCAAATGTGAGTTCATTTTCTTCTATTTATTTATTTTGGATGGTAATACGTTCTGCACTCAATTAGATAATAACATGATATGGCAAACAAAATAATAAGATAAATGGACGTTGGTTAGTGTAATTGGAAGGACTTTGTATTAAACGATGGTAATTAGAGGAACTAATTCCACTGACTTTACTTTGGCAATCATCTACTGAATTGTGAATGCACGTCATCTGTGTAGGTATCAGGGTTTAGCACAACTTGAAAGGTGGAATACTAATTATAGAAGAAGTTCATGCCATGCCAATCATGTGTCATTACTTCTGTATTGTTGCTATCATAATCTTAGTTTTTCAGAGAATCATGATGTATTTGAAAAAAAAACTACTTAGGTAGTAAACAGGACCTTGCTGATTACTTAATTATCTTCTGTAACTAGAGCGATTGTTGATTTCTATTATCCATTATTTTCCATCGGCTTCATGGTGAAGAAAAGAATGTTTATATGGGAAACAGAAAAAGGGTGCAACATAGTGAGTGTTTTTTCACATATATAGTGATAAACGTCAGTATAAATAACATGCTGCATAACGATATCAAGGTGGACCTCCTATGATCTGGAAGTATGCTTACCTTTGAACTGGTGTCGAAATTCTACCACATTACAATTTCTTCTAATTTTTTTTTTCTATTTTGAGCTTTGCCTCATCACTTTGTTCTGCATTTTCAGCCAATTAATGAGATCTTAATGTTCCAGGAAAGAGCACAAGTTTTGAATAGTATTCAGTGTTGTCATGCTAACTGGAAGTATTCAAGATTACAAATGTGGCAGTTAACATTTCAACTCTATCTCATTGCTATATGAAAACACTTAAAGTTCCTTTGATGGTGACTTGTACACTTGAACTTATGTGAGGACAACTTCTTAAAAATGGACGTTTCAGTTTTTCTTATTGTTATAGTTACATCACCAAACATGTTTTTTTATGTACTCAACAGTTTTAGTGATTTAGTGATGTAAAGTCTTCAACAATTTTTTCTTGTTTGTTGCTTGGATGTGATTTTTTAAGTGTTTCTAATGGTGTTCAAATTGCAGGCCATGCTCAACTTTCTCACCCTCTTTTTTGGTGTATGCACAGTGATGATCTTTGATGAGAATGATGCCCTTGAGAGTTTGAGACTGCAGGTATGCATTACATGAGCCTAATGAAGAACAGATGGATCCAGACACATGCCACACATGCACACACGGGTCCTCAGCGTCACATTGAGATGCGAGAATCCTAAGAACACGAGATTCCGGAGGACGAAGAAGAGAGGCCCCACCAGGGAAATTGGTTAGTGCAGGGAATTGGCATATGTAACCTCTTGATTCACTAGTAACCCGGTATTAGGGAACCTTCTAAACCTGGTAACATTACCCTACCCTGAGATCCTTGCCCTCAAGATTCATCAATAGCTTCTATAATAATCTTGTAGCAGTGTCCAGCTCAATGCCAAGGCGAAGGGAAGCCCCAATCACCCACCAAGATGGCGGAGAAGCTTCTATATTATCGTCTTGGCATCATATAGAAGAGGGTGTTCCAAGGCCGTCTACCATCCATTGCCATCGATGCATTGCGCGCCCTCTTCCAACTTGACTCCACTAGTAGAAAAAGGGCCATTTGTCCCGGTTCATAAGGTCCATCTGTCCCGGTTGCGGAACCGGGACTAAAGGGTCGTTACTAATGCCCTTGGCCTTTAGTCCCGGTTCTTATACGAACCGGGACAGGTGGGCCTCCACGTGGCCACTAAGGCGAGCCCAGGCAGGAGGGCCTTTAGTCCCGGTCGGTGGCACCAACCGGGACCAATAGGCATCCACGCGTCAGCTATTCAGGGGCTAGGGTTTTTGTTTTTCTCTGAAAGGGGGGGGTGGATTTGGGTTTTTTTATGGTTAATTAAGGTGTTTTATATATTGTGTTAGGTAGCTAATTAATTAATAGAGAGAAGTGTCCTCTCTTATCTCCGTGCTTGGTCGATGCTACGTACTATACGTATAGAGAGGCCCTCGACATGCTAGCTAGTAAGAAAATGAAGGAAACCATTAAGTACAGAAGTTCGTCATGCATACCGAGAGAAGTGATCGACCTCTCCTTCTCCGAGAGATTGGTCGAACAAAAAGTTTTCGTATTATCTATCCGACGCTACTGGCTACATACATATACAATATGTAAGATCTGTTACAATCCCCTAGCATCTGAAATCAAGTTCCACATGGTATTCTCCGGCTTTATTGATGACGTGGTCAAGAAAGAATCCCGCTAATTCCTCTTGAATTGCTTTCATGCGATCTTCGGGTAGGAGTTCATTCCGCATCTCCCACGTCTAATTTGAAGAAGGGGGTTAATACATATATGAATGAAACTCAACAGAAATGATGGTGTAATAAAATGAAATTGTGAATATTACTACTTACGCACATCAGATTGTCTTTTAGAGTAGCCCCGCTTATCTTTGCAAGTCGCATTGTAGATGAACTCACACACGTAGTATCCACAGAAATCATTCCCTTGTTCCCGCCACAAGCACTTTACGAGAAATAGAGGTCAATCAAACTGATAATGAAGCATTATAAATGGCATTGATGAAAGTAGCTAGAATCAACGGGATCGAGATGGGCGGAACTAGCTAGCTAGTACTACTTACTTTCGGGTATGTCCATCGCAGCTCCCCCGGCAGTCCCGGAGCTTGTGCGGTGAATACGTTCCAAACCCTGCGAGACAAAGAAAACAATTACTTGATATCAGGAAATGAACAAAAAGTTGCCGATATGGTGCGATAATGATCGATTGAACTTACTTCTCGAGCATTTTAGTCATGTCTGCATAGGTCTCGGGAGATTTTCGTCTCGAGTCTAAGACGGTTACTAGTCCCCGCTCAAGCTTAATCTCCAGGAGAATATAGTGGAAGCTGCGCACGCATGCATAACTCATCAATTACATTACTATAACCTCGCTTGAGTAATAAGGGAAACCGAATATGCACAAAACAGTAACACTCACTTGAAGTTGTAAGGAAAGTGTATTTTATCTTTGTTTTGATTTACTATAAATGATTTGAGCAAGTTGGCCTCAGCATCATCGGCGTTCTTTTCAACCTCAAATTTATCTATGAGATTTGGGTTAATGAACCCAATATCATACATTTCTGGTTTTCTGCACTCGACGATCTTCAATCTGCATAATATAGTGAGGATAATCATATATACATGCAATGAAAGAGCTGAGCTATATATAGAGACTTAATGACAGTAGTAGTACTTACAAACAGTAGCAAGTGACCGTTAATTTATCGAGGGCCTTTTAATTGAACCACTGGAAGAACTCCTCAAATGGAACAGTCAACAATTCAATTCCAACGAGGTCGTGCTCCTCTTTAACTCTCAGATACAAAGTATTTGTCCCCCCAGACTCTCTGTAGGTTTCCACGTAGCAATCATGGAATCTTCGCATCATCGTTGTTAGAGATTTTTCATCTTTGACAAGAGGCTTCCCGTAATGGTTTTGGTGTTCTTCCACCTCCAAGAAATCATAATGTACATCGTCGGACAGGTAATCATCAAGATTGCTATAACCGGGCACCATACCCGGATCATTAGCGACGATATCGCTAGACTCCTTGAGCGGGGGGCACGATTGGTCCGCTTTTCGCCGAGCTGGGCAATTTTTTTCTCAACTCGTCGTTTTGCTAACCTTCGATCACTGATAGTATTTCCCGACCGCTCCGCTTCGATATATACCTTTGCAGTAATGTGCTCATAGTTGGTTTTCGGCGGAGACTTTGGTGGTTTACTCAGGGCATCGAGTGTGCGCTTTGCTTTCACCCGGTCTACCTTCTCCTCCGGAGGTGGATGTCTCTTTGCTTTCACCCCTTCAAAGAAGTCATTCACTTTTTTTTCCACGATCTTCGCGTTTTCTTCCATGGTCCTCTCGTATGGTAACTTCTCTAGAGGCTTGAGAGGTGGACCGAATCTGTAATGCCTGCCTCTGGCTGTACTGCTAGACACCGGAGCAGACGGAGCGGCTGCGGCTGTCTTTTTTCGTGCTTGCTTACAAGGCAGAGGAGAAGGACTACGATGTGCCGGAGCAGCCGGGGCGGCGGCGGGTCTCTTTCGCCCTTGCTGGCGAGGCGGAGAAGGAGGAGGCTGGTGGCTGCTCGGGCGTGCCGGAGAAGGAGGCTGGTGGCTGCTCGGGCGCGCCGGCGCAGGCGGAGAAGGAGGCGGAGTGCCGCCACACGCCGGAGAAGGAGGCTGAGTGCCCTGATCACTCGCCGGAGGAGGAGGCGGTGGAGGAGGCAGAGTGTCCTGACTCACCGGAGGAGGAGGAGGAGGCGGAGGCGTCCAGTTCGGAAGGTTGATGAGCTCCTTCCGCCATAAGCATGGAGTCTTCAGACTAGAACCCAGCCGAGTCTCCCCGTCACCCGTAGGGTGGTCAAGCTGGAGGCCCTCAAATCCTTCTGTGATTTCATCGACCATCAGCCTAACATATCTTTCTGGAATCGGCCGGCAGTGAAAAGTTGCGCCAGGTTCAGGATGTGCAACAGAGCCAACAGCCGCCTTGACTTTCATATTCATCCATTGCGTCATAAGGTGGCAATTGTGAGACTCCTTGATTAAGTCCATGGGGTAGCTAGCAGGAGCCGTGAAGATGATAACCCACAAGTATAGGGGTCGCAACAGTTTCCGAGGGTAGAGTATTCAACCCAAATTTATTGATTCGACACGAGGGTAGCCAAAGAATATTCTCAAGTATTAGTAGCTGAGTTGTCAATTCAACCACACCTGGAAGCTTAGTATCTGCAGCAAAGTGTTTAGTAGCAAAATAATATGATAGTGGTGGTGATAACGATGGCAAAAGGTAACAGTAGTAAAAGTAATGGTTTTGGTATTTTGTATTGATGATAGCAATAGCAACGGAAAAGTAAATAAGTGAAGAACAATATATGGAAAGCTCGTAGGCAATGGATCGGTGATGGAGAATTATGCCGGATGCGGTTCATCATGTAACAGTCATAACCTAGGGTGACACAGAACTAGCTCCAGTTCATTGATATAATGTGGGCATGTATTCCGAATATAGTCATACGTGCTTATGGAAAAGAACTTGCATGACATCTTTTGTCCTACCCTCTCGTGGCAGCGGGGTCCTTACGGAAACTAAGGGATATTAAGGCCTCCTTTTAATAGAGAGCCGGAACAAAGCATTAACACATAGTGAATACATGAACTCCTCAAACTACGGTCATCACCGGTAAGTATCCCGGTTATTGTCACTTCAGGGTTAACGGATCATAACACATAATAGGTGACTATAGACTTGCAAGATAGGATCAAGAACACTCATATATTGATGAAAACATAATAGGTTCAGATCTGAAATCATGGCACTCGGGCCCTAGTGAGAAGCATTAAGCATAGCAAAGTCATAGCAACATCAATCTCAGAACATAGTGGACACCAGGGATCAAACCCTAACAAAACTAACTCGATTACATGATAGATCCCATCCAACCCATCACCGTCCATTAAGCCTACGATGGAATTACTCAGGCACGGCGGTGAGCATCATGAAATTGGCGATGGAGGATGGTTGATGATGATGATGGCGACGGATTCCCTGCTCCGGAGCCCCGAACAGACTCCAGATCAGCCCTCCCGAGAGGTTTTAGGGCTTGGCGGTGGCTTCGTATCGTAAAACGCGATGATTTCTTCTCTCTGATTTTTTTCTCCCTGAAACTCAATATATGGAGGTGGAGTTGGAGGCGAAGACGCAACAAGGGGCCCACGAGGTAGGGGGGCACGCCCTAAGGGGGTAGGCGCGCCCCCACCCTCGTGGCAAGGTGGTGGCCCACCTGGCCTTCATCTTTGGCAGGTATTTTTCTTATTTTCTGAAAAGTGTCTCCGTGAAGTTTCAGGTCATTCCGAGAACGTTTGCACCTGCACATAAATAACACCATGGTAATTCTGCTGAAAACAGCGTCAGTCTGGGTTAGTTCCTTTCAAATCATGCAAATTAGAGTCCAAAACAAGGGCAAAAGTGTTTGGAAAAGTAGATACGTTGGAGACGTATCAACTCCCCCAAGCTTAAACCTTTGCTTGTCCTCAAGCAATTCAGTTGACAAACTGAAAGTGATAAAGAAAAACTTTTACAAACTCTGTTTGCTCTTATTGTTGTAAATATGTAAAGCCAGCATTCAAGTTTTCAGCAAAGATTATAACTAACCACATTTGCAATAACACATATGTTTACTCATATCAATAGCATAATCAACTAGCGAGCCATAATAATAAAACTCGTATGACAACACTTTCTCAAAACAATCATAATATGATATAACAGGATGGTATCTCGCTAGCCCTTTCTGAGACCAGAAAACATAAATGCAGAGCACCTTTAAAGACCAATCACTGACTAGACATTGTAATTCATGGTAAAAGAGATCCAGTCAAGTCATACTCAATGTAAACTAACAGTAATGAATGCAAATGACAGTGGTGCTCTCCAACTGGTGCTTTTTAATAAGAGGATGATGACTCAGCATAAAAGTAAATAGATAGGCCCTTCGCAGAGGGAAGCAGGGATTTGTAGAGGTGCTAGAGCTCGGTTTTGAAACAGAGGTGAATAATATTTTGAGCGGTATACTTTCATTGTCAACATAAAAACCAAGAGATGCCGATATCTTCCATGCTACAGACATTATAGGCGGTTCCCAAACAGAATGGTAAAGTTTATACTCCCCCTTCCACCAACAAGCATCAATCCATGGCTTTCTCGAAACAACGAGTGCCTCCAACTAACAAGAGTCCCAGGGGAGTTTTGTTTGCAGTTATTTTGATTTAGTTTGCATAAAGCATGGGACTGGGCATCCCGGTGACCAGCCATTTATCTCGTGAGTGAGGAGCGGAGTCCACTCCTCTTGAGAATAACCCGCCTAACATGGAAGATACAGACAGCCCTAGGTGATACATGAGCTATTCGAGCATACAAAACAAGATATTTATTTGAAGGTTTAGAGTTTGGCACATACAAATTTACTTGGAACGACAGGTAGATACCATATATAGGTAGGTATAGTGGACTCATGTGGAATAACTTTGGGGTTTAAGGGATTGGATGCACAAGCAGCATTCCCGCTTAGTATAGGTGAAGGCTAGCAAAAGACTGGGAAGCAACCAGCTAGAGAGCGACAACACTCATGAACATGCATTAAAATTAATCAACACTGAATGCAAGCATGAGTAGGATATAATCCACCATGAACATAAATATCGTGAAGGCTATGTTGATTTTGTTTCAACTACATGCGTGAACATGTGCCAAGTCAAGTCACTTAAATCATTCAGAGAAGGATACCACCCTATCATACCACATCATTACCATTTTAATAGCATGTTGGCACGCAAGGTAAACCATCATAATTCATAGCTAATCAAGCATGGCACAAGAAACCATGATCTCTAGTTTTCATTGCAAACATGTTTATTCATAATAGGCTGAATCAGGAACGATGAACTAATCATATTTACAAAAACAAAAGAGGTCGAGTTCATACCAGCTTTTCTCATCTCAGCCAGTCCATCATATATCATCATAATTGCCCTTCACTTGCATGACCGAACGATGTGAATAATAATAATAGTGCACGTGCATTGGACTAAGCTGGAATCTGCAGGCATTCAATAAACAAGAGAAGACAAGGCAATATGGCCTCTTTTATCAGATCAACAATAATGCATATAAGAGCCACTTCAACAATTTAATTATGGTCTTCTCCTATCGATCCCCAAAGTAAAGAAAAGAAATAAAACTATTTACATGGGAAAGCTCCCAACAAGCAAAAGAAGAACAGGAAATCTTTTTGGGTTCTCTTTTTAATTACTACTACTAGCATGGAAGGTAAACTAATTAAAAGCTACAACTAATTTTTTTGGTTTTTCTTAAGGTTTATTAAACACACAAGAAGAAAGCATAAAAAGGAAAATAAACTAGCATGGATGATACAATGAAAAAGTATGAGCACCGGCATCTAGCAATGAGTGTGTGAGCATAAATGTAATGTCGGTGAGAAATACGTACTCCCCCAAGCTTAGGCTTTTGGCCTAAGTTGGTCTATGGCCACGGCTGGCCTGGCGGATATCCATAATAGTAGATAGGGTTGTACTGTGATGCAGCAACTATCGCCTGCTGAGCTGCAGCGTGGCAACGAGCGGCCTCCTCTCTCCTCTCGTACTCATCTGCCTCCTCTCTGGTAATACTATATCCTCCTCTTGCCTGATAATCAAAGAAAGCAGGAGCAGGGAGAGTAATACGGACAACACGGCGTCTGTCAAAGATTAGTCAATACTGGAGAGGTGATTCGTTCCTCTCGACAAACTGGTGGTGAACCATAGCATTAAAATCTAGATAGGCAGGAGGTAATTCAATATCATCTTCGTGTACATCTATACCAAGAAAATTAGCTACGCGGATTGCATAAATTCCACCAAAGAAAACTCCATTAAATCTATTAAGATGAAACCTACGTGCAAGGATGGCTCCCAAATTATAAGATTTGTCTCCTAACACAGGACTCCTAAGAATACTGAGGTCAGGGACACACATGTGACATGCCTCATCTTTACCATTTATGCATCTACCTATGAAGAGAGAAAAATAATGTATAGCTAGAAAGTGAATGCTCCCTATGGTAGCTTGTGTAATATCTCTAGATTCTACCACAGTTATATTAGCAAGAAAATCTCTAAATTCAGATTTGTGAGGATCCCTTATACTACCCCATTGTGGAAGTTTGCATGCAGTGGTAAAATCCTCTAAGTCCATGGTATAAGATTTATCATAAAGATCAAACAGGACAGTTGGAGAATTACGTGAAGTTGAAAATTCAACCCTCCTCGCAAAGGAACTAGTGAGATTATGATACTGACTGCACTTCTCTTCCTCGAAGCTCACAAGATCAGCGTTACGCAAATATGCGTTGAATTATTATTTTATTCCCGCTCGATCCATAAAATTTTCAGAAGGCCACTCACAAGGACGCGCTGGAGCGTCTCTTGGTGGCTCTTTGTCAGAATCACGCATTGCAAACCTGGGTCCTTGCTTCCTTGAAGAACCACCTTGGAACATTTTCCGAAGTATTTTTCTTCCTCTGAAAAATTCTGAATTTTTTTAGTAACTTCAAAATAAAAGTGAACCAAACTCAATAATATTGATGGTAACTACTCCTACAAGTGCCTAGGGCCTATATCATGCATCAAAACTACTTTTGACCATATAAATTTGACATGGAAGCTCAAGAACAGGGTCACCTAAGCAGCAAAAAATTTCAATGAATAAAGCACTAGAACAAAAACTAATTGGACCAATGGAGGAGTCACATACTAAGGATCAATCTCCCCAAGCAGTTTTGTGAGAGGTGCTTTGAGCAAGGAGATCGAAAATGGCAGCAAAACGAGCTTGGACTCGGGTTTGAGCTGGTTATTCGTGTTTGGGGGAGGAAGAAGAAGTGTATGGGTGAAAGGATAAGTGGAGGAGGGCCACCATGGGCCCACGAGGCAGGGGGCGCGCCCTCCACCCTCATGGGCAGGTGGTTGACCCCCCTGGTGTGTTCTCAGCTCCATAAATCCTCAAATATTCTAGAAAAAATCATATTTAATTTTCAGGGCATTTGGAGAACTTTTATTTTCGAGGTATTTTTATATTGCACGGATAATCAGATAACAGACAGAAAAATATTTATTTTTATTTTATTTAATATAAATAACAGAAAGTAAAAGTGGGGTACAGAAGGTTGTGCCTTCTAGTTTCATCCATCTCATGATCATCAAAAGGAATCCACTAACAAGGTTGATCAAGTCTTGTTAACGAACTCATTCCGAATAACATGGAATCGGAGAAATTTCGAATAACACTATGTTACCTCAACGGGGATATGCACATCCCCAATAATAAGAATATCATATTTCTTCTTGACAGTAGGAAGAGGAAATTCAAAACCTCCAAATATAATCGATGAAATTTTTCCAATAGAGTTGATACTATGAACATGAGGTTGTTTCCTCGGAAAGTGTACCATATGCTCATTACCATTAATATGAAAAATGACATTGCCTTTAGTGCTATCAATAACAGCCCCTGCTGTCTTAAAAAAGGGTCTTCCAAGAATAATAGACATACTATCGTCCTCGGGAATATCAAGAATAACAAAGTCCGTTAAAATAGTAACATTTGCAACTACAACAGGCACATCCTCACAAATACCGACAGGTATAGCAGTTGATTTATCAGCCATTTGCAAAGATATTTCAGTAGGTGTCAACTTATTCAAATCAAGTCTACGATATAAAGAGAGAGGCATAACACTAACACTGTCTCCAAGATCACATAAAGCAGTTTTAACATAATTTCCTTTAATAGAGCATGGTATAGTGGGTACTCCTAGATCTCCAAATTTCTTTGGTATTCCATCCTTAAAAGTATAATTAGCAAGCATGGTGGAAATTTCAGCTTCCGGTATCTTTCTTTTATTTGTAATAATATCTTTCATGTACTTGGTATAAGGATTTATTTTGAGCATATAAGTTAATCGCATACGCAAAAAGATAGGTCTAATCATTTCAGCAAAGCGCTCAAAATCCCCATCATCCTTTTTCTTGGATGGTTTGGGAGGAAAGGGCATGGGTTTCTGAACCCAAGGCTCTCTTTATTTACCATGTTTCCTAGCAACGAAATCTTTCTTATCATAATGTTGATTCTTTGATTGTGGGTTATCAAGATCAACAATAGGTTCAATTTCTATGTCATTATCATTACTAGGTTGAGCATCATCATGAACATTATTATTGACATTATCACTAGTTTCAGTTTCATTACCAGGTTGTGTTTCAGCATCAGAAATAGAAATATCATTTGGATTCTCAGGTGTTTCAACAATAGGATCACTAGAAGCATGCAAAGTCTTATCATTTTTCTTTTTCTTCTTTTTAGATGAACTAGTTACATCTATATTATTTCTCTGAGAATCTTGCTCAATTCTCTTAGGATGGCCTTCATGATACAAAGGTTCCTGAGTCATTCTACCACCTCTAGTCATAACTCTAACAACATTATCATTATTCTTATTATTCAATTCATTGAGCAAATCATTTTGAGCTTTAAGTACTTGTACTACTTGAGTGGTAACCATAGAAGCATGTTTACTAATAAGTTTAAGTTCACCTTTGACATTAGCCATATAATCACCCAAGTGTCCAAGCATATTTGAATTATATTTCAGTTGTCTACCAAAATAAGCATTAAAGTCTTCTTGCTTAGCCATAAATTTATCAAACTCATCTAAGCATGGGCTAGCAAACTTAGTAAATGGGATTACAGCTTTATCTTATCTATAGAGAGAATTCACCTTTACTACCTGTGTCGGGTTATCAAGACCATGAGTTTCTTCAATAGGTAATGGATTAAGATTATATATTTCTTCAACAGGAGGTAAATTAAGACCATGTATTTCTTCAATAGGAGGTAAATTCTTAACATCTTCAGCTTTAATACCTTTTTCTTTTATAGATTTCTTTGGCTCTTGCATATCTTCAGGACTGAGAAATAGAATACCCCTCTTCTTCGGAGTTGGTTTAGGAATAGGCTCAGGAATTGGCTCTGGAGGTGTCCAATTATTTTCATTTGTCAACATATTATTCAATAGAATTTCAGCTTCATCCGGTGTTCTTTCCCTGAAAACAGAACCAGCACAACTATCCAGGTAATCTTTAGAGGCATCAGTTAGTCCATTATAAAAGATATCAAGTATTTTATTTTTCTTAAGAGGATGATCAGGGAAATCATTAAGTAATTGGAGAAGCCTCCCCCAAGCTTGTGGGAGACGTGCCATAGTCGCCGCTCCTCTACTAGAGCTAGCTGAATCCAACTATTGTGACTCTTTCCCATTTTTAATAAAAAACAATATAAGTATTTTGATGAAACTACAATGAATGAACAGGGCATGTGTGTCATGCATTGCGTGTCGCATGCAACAACACTTTGCCTGCTTCATCCTAGCACTAGTAGAAAATTTTCCTAATGTGAAGCTCATTAGTCCCTCTTTGTAATCTAACCGGCACTAATGTAACCATTAGTACCGGCACTAATGTGACCATTAGTGCCGGTTCCAATAGCTAGGCGAACGGTGGTCATTAGCTTCGGTTCATGGTGAACCTCTAGTACCGGTTCATGCCACGAACCAGGACTAAAGAGGTGGTGGCCGGCTGGTGTCAGGTTGCGGCCCCACCAACACCTTTAGTCCTGGTTCGTGGCACGAACCGGTACTAGAGATGCACCTTTAGTCTCGGTTTGTATAACCAACCGGGACTAAATATCATCGTATATAAACCCCTTCGTTGAGCTCTCTGTTCTTCCCCTTTCCTTTTCTCTCCTCTTTGTTCTTCCCCTCTTCCTCAAGCTCATCACATATTTTGCCCATATTTTGTCAAGATTTGAAGGCCCCCATCCATTCAAGTGATCACAAAGGTTAGTAACTTTGTCCTTTCATCTCTCATTGCTAGATTAGCTCTTGCAATGCTCTATATATAGTAATTAATTTGTGGGTTTTAGTTTGGGAGGAATTATATGTGGTAGTTTATTTGATTTATATGCAATTTGAGCTCAAAATAATTCTTAGTTTGCATAAGTACGCGTGGTTTACTTAATGCCCTCCCGTCTCCGTCCTAACCACTGACGATCGCCCACACCGTCCCGTCGCCGGCACCACCTTGTGGTGAGCCTCTTATTAATTCTTATCTTTTTATATAAAAAAATAATGTTTGTGTGATTTAGATATATAGTTACTTGTATAATTATCTTACCTGTACCTTGTTTGTTATACATAATACCATGGTTTTGATATCCGTCCCCATCGACCCTTGTCCGGTTTATGATTCGGATGCGGTATATTCTCTTTTATAACTATTTGTTGCATTTCGTGTTTATGAAAAAATTTGTCCATCAAGTTGACATAGATATTTTTATCTAGGAGGTATGTTAACCAAAAATTCCAACCGACCCTAGTGTCGAGAGGTTAAATTTAGTTGAAAATGAAAACGAGTATTTGAAAGAAATTGAAAAGAATTGAGGAGGAGAAGATGAAATTGGAGTTGCATCTTGCCGATGTCGTTGATGATCACAAGATCAAGATGGAGAAAATGTGCTTGAAGATTAGAAAATATGCCATTGATAGTGAGGCTTGGTATTATTATGTTGTTGGATCAATTATTACCTTAGTTGCGATATTGATCGCATTTGTTGTTGCATTTAAATGCTTTAGCTCTAGAGTTTGTATGTTGTTTTATGAGAATAAGTGTGTATGGAGCTTTATGTATGAACTTTATGAATGAACTTGTATTAATTTGGTCTTTTCGGTGCTGTGTAATGAAGATGAGCCGGCAATGGATGTACGATGACCGATGATCTCCCCAGTTCGTTAATGACATAAGTACTTTTCTGCTTGCGGCTGAGTCAAACATGCGGGCGGATGGTTTTATGTCTTGTCCATGTGCTGGCTGTAATAATTATCGGAATTACTCTAAGTCAAAAAAAATTCACGTATACCTATTTGAGTCCGGTTCATGCCTCACTGTAATGTATGAATCAAGCACGAAGAAAGAGGGGTTATGACGGAAGACAATGAAGAAGAAGAGGACGACGAGAGCTATCCTGGATGTGCCAGCAATAGTATCTTGAGATTGATGAAGTTACCATAAGTGCCTTGTAATCGACGGGACATCCCCTCCCACTGAACAAACTTCGCTGAAAAGACTAAACTAAATTCAGAAAAATGTGAACACCAATGTCAAGTCTAGAACTTAAATCCTGTTGGACTAGGGATACTACTGTTTTTCTAACCATACTTGGTTCGGCGTCTCATCTTTGACTATCAGGCTATCACGCATATTATTTGGACGTGTAGTGCATGCCAGATTAGTATGGATTGCCAATAATACACCAAGGTCTGGCTGCTTAATGACTCTGTATCGTCTCATGATATTGACACACGTGTACTTTAGCGTGTTTACTTTTTGGCATGTTTTAACTGTAAATCTAAGCTGTTAAATTCCGAGATTTACATTACAAATATTGTAGTCTACGTGGAATAATATGGACATGGTGTTTACTTTGTATTATGTGTTAATTATACAATAGAAGATTACATCTAGATTTCGAAACCACCAAACAACAACCACCACTATCGCCAGAACAAGCAGCCGATGTGACATAGTCGCTGCTCCTCTACTAGAGCTAGCTGAATCCAACTACTGTGACTCTTTTCCCTTTTTAACAAAAATCAATTTAAGTATTTTGATGAAACTACAATGAATGAACAGGGCCGGTGTGTCGTGCATTGCATGTCGCATGCATCAACACTTTGCCTGCTTCGTCCTAGCTTAGGTGCGGGTGTTTCTATCTGGATCTTCCCATTAATCTTGAGATAAATGCCTATAAGAGGTAATAGCACCATAGGTTCTCGAACTTGTCTATAAAATGTGATGAATTAGTTTTAAAACTTGCAAAAGGCAACAAACTTATCCTACAACTTGCAACAAATGTGCAAGTTTGGTCCTGGGCCAATCAGGAGCTGCCAAGCCACCTGGACCGGGCTGGTCAGCTCTTGTCTATTTACATAAATGAAAGACCCTGGCTTTCATCGAGATTAACTGCCGACCACCACGAACCGGTCAGCTTCTGGCCCATGCATGAGGGTCAAACAGAACTCCCAGCCAGCTCGAATCCACCAGACAAGATTAGATGGATATTGCATAGATTCCCAAACTTTATCTATTGTTTTTTTTTGGTAATTACAGGGCATGCATGTTGGTCATCATAAAACTAATACGGTCAAGCCTAGGTACATGATGATGCGGAGCATCTCACGTTCATCCCTATGTACATTTCGACTACTCTCCAAGCCCTTAGGATACATAGGATGAGACCTCGACTATACATCATTGGACACAAGGTGAACTCGCTTCTCTTCGAACTTTCACTTTCCACATGTGAGACATGGCTACTACCTCAAACTTGTGTGCTATATATATATATATATATATATATATATATATATATATATATATATATATATATATATATATATATATATTTATTTATTTATATATATATATATAGCAACCACAATGCATGCACGCATGATTGTACATGCATAGCCCCATGATGTAGCCACATGCATAGCCCCATGCTATACAACATACGATCTATAAGCCTAGCCGCCACCTCCACCTCCTCCACAGAAGGCTAGGGTTTCTGCCTCCCCGCCGGCGGCGCCGCAGGTCCGCCTCCTCTCCGATGACCCTAGGGCCATGGGGGCGCGGTGGATCTCGGCAAATGCCGGCAGGAGGGCTCTGTTTTTAGTCTTTTCTTTCAGTTTTGTTAGGGTTTGTGTCCTGCTCAGGAAGGCGAGACGGCGGCGGCTCCCTGAAGATGGAATAAAGGTCTCCCCGCCTAGCTTCCGTTCCAGCGGTGCGTCTAGTATCGTTGGTGGGCGTGTCTCCAGCGGATCTATCTTTGGTAGATTTGCTCGGACCTCGTCGTTGTTCGTCTACGTTCGTGTGTCTTCGGATTGGATTTTCCGATCTACGTTATTCTTCATCTGCGGTGGTTGCTGTTCTGGTGCGCTGGTCCTACAGGGTCTTAGCACGACGACTTCCCGACTGTCTACTACAACAAGTTGTGCTCGACTTCGGCGATGGAGGGGCGATGACGGCGGCGCGCCTTCGGCTCGCTTCAGTGCTTGTAGTTGTCACTAGGTGGTTTACGGATCTGGTTATAATTTCTATTATTTCTGGTATTCATTGTACTGCCATGTTTGAAGATGAACAGATCGAAAATTTTCTCAAAAAAAAATGCATAGCCCCATGCCATGTTATTTATCTTCCTTTTCTTCTTTATTTTCTCTTGATGAGTCACCTTGGATCCATGCATGCATATCATGGGTGCTCATAATTCAGAAATAGAAATCATATCCCCTTGATATCACTCTAAGGCCTTATACAATGGTCAGTGCTTAAGCGCTGATGCTTGAGGAAAAAAAAGCAGCATCAGACATAGTCTTGCAATGCAGAAGTGTAGCCTTGTACAATGGGAGGTGCTTAGGAGAGGTGCTTAGAGAAATAAACCAAACTTTTCTTAAGCACCGGTGCTTATTTGTACATGGTAAATGCTTAACTAAGCGTCTCTTCTATAGAAATAGGCACCGGTGCTTCAGAAAAATCCGATTTATTTTTCTAAGCATCTCCCATTGTACAAGGCCTAAGTAATGGCGGATACCATCCTTTTTATGGGTTTAGGGACATCGCATCAGACTAACCCCAGCTAGCTAGCTACTCCGTCAGTCCCATAATGTAAGATGTTTTTCACACTACACTAGTGCCAAAACATCTTACATTATGGGACGGAGGGAGTACAAATCAAAATCGAACACTTACAGCAGATCAAGCGCGACTGACTGCACTCCATCTCAGGTAGCGCCTCTCGGGCATCAGGGAGCGCCGGGCCACCTCCGCCACGGCCGCTGGCAGAACCATCCCCTCGCCTCTCCGGCATCTCTCTCTTGGCCGGAGAGAGGCCTTGCGTCCCAGATGCACGTGTGCTTGAGCGAATCACCGCGCCGTTGGACGGCCACCAGAACCCATGTGCCCTTTTGTTTTCAAAGGGCATGCGGTGGAAGAGCCAAATCATGGATCATGAATCCAAACTGAATGTGCTTGTTTCTGAATGATTTGTTCTTCAGAATCTGAACAATCTTCAACACGAAAGAGAACAAGACTGGACTTGGTGACAGGCAACAGAGTTGAAAATAAAAGAGCCATGGCAGAGCAGCAACCGAGTTTCGGTGGCCGTCGGATCTGCGCTGTGATTTGTGCGAGCACACGTGCCGCTGACACGCGGGTGTCTCTCTGACGGAGGAGTCAGAGAGAGAAAGAGATGCCGAAGAAGCTGCGAGCAAACGGTTCCGCCGACCGCGGTGGTCGCCCGGCGCCGGCACCATCCTGTCCCAGAGATCGAACGGAGGCACACATGGCGGCTTGATGGGTCTAAATATCACAAACCCTAGTGTGTGTTCCTTGGTAAAAAGAAAGACAGGATTGATAGCATCCCCGTCAGTCTTGAAACGGACCTGAAGCTACAACTGCAACCAAATATTCAGAGCGCACGTGCATGTCAACCAGAGCAGCGAGATTAAGCAATAATTATAAAGGATTGGGCATTAAAACTGAACGTGTACTAGACAGCGGCAGCGAAGTGCGGTGAGGCCGGGCGGTACGAGGCCAACGAGGTTGTTGCTGTTGAGATAGAGGGCGGCGAGCTGCTTGCACTTGGAGATGCCGTCTGGGATGGGGCCGGCGAACTGGTTGCCGTGCAGGTGCAGCCATTGCCATGCCCGCTGGAGGTGGGTCACCCCGGCGAGCACGTCGAGCGTGCCGGAGAGCTTGGTCTCGCCGAGCTGGTTGTGACCCAGAGTTTCTGGAGGCTGGACCATGCGAAGGCGCCCGGGATGGGCCCGGAGAGCTTGTTGTAGGATAGGGTGAGCATCTGCAGCCCGCTCATGCCCTCGAGGAACCGCGGGATCCCGCAAACAAGGTTGCAGTTGACGAGGCGCAGGCTCATGAGCTGCGGCGAGGAGGTGGTGGACCGGTTGAGTGGGTTGTTGACTTGTTGTGGAGGCAGATCTCCTCGAGGCTGTCGAGGCCGCCGAAGAAGTCGGCGGACAGGGCGTAGAAGGCGTAGCTAGCGTGTGAGCAGCACGGTCCGCTGATCTCCTTCTCCAAGTAATCTTGCAGCCCATCCAGCCCTGCATGACATCCTTGATGTCTTACACAATTGGCCCAGCCACAGACAGATTCCGAGGCGCCGAATTAACCATACAGACCGCCTCCCGGCAGTCCATCTCGACATGGATCCGCTGGACGCCCAGCTCACGGCCAAACAAAAGAGCCTTGCGACACGCCATTAGCTCAACAATCTCCGGTCTCGAGCAGTTTGGGAATGGTTGGGCCACGGCCCCGTGAAATGCCCCCACATGGTCCTGGACGACCACTCCACCTCCTCCATTGCCAGTGGACACTGGATAGAGAGACAGCATCATCAACATTAAATTTTATCCAATCGGTCTCCGGCGGATGTTTAACAGATGCTCGAGCCTTCCTGGCCACGACCTCGGTCCATTCATTCATAAGCCTCGCCACAGAGTCAGATATATCCACAGGATGTTTGATCTTCACCCCGTCGCGAGCCTCGTTCCTTGCCAACCAGAGCCCATAGAGACCCTGCATGAGCATCTCCTTCTCCTCCTCCCGAGCACCTCCCATCCAACTCCATAGCCAACGGCCAACATCATAATTAGAGGTAGTTCCGTCAGGAGTGATGGCAGCTCCAAAATCGGTGGAGGAGAGTCTCCTCCCGCCCGCATGCAGTATAGAAGACCCCCGGTTTTATCTTTCTTCGCAGCAATTCCGACCCATTGGACAGCCCATTGCGCATGATCCTCCAAGAGTGCACCTACATTTTATTGGGAACATGGGTTATGGGTACTCCACAGCGACAGCCAGTTTCTATCAGTATCAACCGAAGAAGACGGCCCGGGCGACCCGACTTGGCTCTTCTCATCGTCATGGCATGGTGATAGGCCGAACGAACCGAGTAGACTCCATCCTTGGTGTAGTTCCATGCAAGGTAATCTTCTACACCCTGTCCTCCAATAGGAATCTGTTTAATATCCGAAGCATCACCGGCAGAGAACATCTCATCCACCTTGGCCTCATTCCACGCATTACCTTCAGCATTCAGCAAATCAGCCACTCGGGTCGTGCCCTGGATAAAAGTTTAGCCCAGTGGCCGGAGACTGCCACTTCGGGGAATCCAGTTATTGTGATGAATGTTGATTTTGGATCCATCCCCGATGCGCCAAACTGCTCCATCCCGCATCAAGTCATGACTCACGACCAAAGAGAATACTGCGAAAGGTGAATGATGTAACGCCCCGAGACCGATGTGCCAGGTGTCTTCCAGTTATTCGCTGTTGTTGCCTTGTCATTTCTTGCGTGACATACATTTCATATCATGTCATCATGTGCATTTCATTTGCATACATGTTCGTCTCATGCATCCGAGCATTTTCCCCATTGTCCGTTTTGTAATCCGGCGCCCTTATGTCCTCCGGTGTTCCTTTCTACCTCTTTTCGTCTGCGGGTGTTAAACATTTTTCGATTGGACCGAGACTTGTCATGCAGCCTTGGTTTACTACCGGTAGACCGCCTGTCAAGTTTCGTACCATTTAGACTTTGTTTGATACTCCAACAGTTAACCGAGGGACCGAAAAGGCCTCGTGTGTGTTGCAGCCCAACACCCCTCCAAAGCGTCCCAAAACCCACCAAAACCCCCTCCATCCTCTCGGTCGTTCGATCAAAATCGCATGGCCGAAAACCGCATCTCATTTGGAGCCTCCTAGCTCCCTCTACCTATAAATATGTGCCTCTCTCCGAAATTCGCGGTCTAACCCTAGCCTTCCTCTTCCTCGCGCCGCCGGACATGTCCGCCCGGCGACCGGACGTGTCCGCCCTCGCCCTCAGCCAATCAGGAGCCGCCACCTGTCCACCGCCGCCGTTCCCGCGCCGCTGGCCCGTGGAGCCCATCCGGGGCCCGCGCGAGCCCATCCCGCCGCCGCCGCGACCCCAGCGCCTGCTCCCGCGTCTCCCTCGCCGCGCCGCCTCCCTCGCCGGCGTTGAACGCCCCGCGCCGCCGCCGAGCCGCCCGTTCGCCGGCGCCGCCTTCACCGGAGCTCACCATCGATGCTCGCGTTCCCTGTGCTCCGCCGCCACGCTCGCAACGCTGGGTCCCTCCGCCGCCCGCGCGCCTCGGCCTCCATCGCTGCTGCGTCACCGGAGCTTCACCCGGTCTACCCCGCCGCCGCGACGCCATGGCCAGCGAGTGCCACGCCGCCCCTGCTCGGTGCCTAGGAGCTCCTCCGCCCAAGCCATGGCCGGATCCGGGGTCCCCATGCCCGGATCTGCCCGTTCCGCGCCTCCCCGCACCTCCCCGGTGTCTCCCGCACATTCCGGCCGTTTTCACCCTCATCTCCGGCGATCCTCGATTTCCGCACCGGACGAACCCTAGATCTGGAGGTGATATTTTCATTTAAGCCCCCAGTTTGCATTAATTTTTAGGCATCTTCATCGCATCATAACTTTGTCACTGTTGCTCCGATTCGTGCGTGTAGCATATCAAAATGTTCGACTCGACGAGTACATCATTTCATCTCATTGCATCATTTTCAGTTGAGCTCATGTTGATGCACGAAATGCTGTTGGAAGAGGGCTATGTGAGGATTATACCAGATCTGTTTCAACAAATGGTTTTTTGTCATTTTTGCCATGATTAATGTATGCATGCTATGATCCTGAGCTTTGCATGTGTTTTGAAGAATGTCATGCCATCTTTACAGGGGTATGCCATGTATTTTTGTGATCTATGTGGTGACTAGCACAAGCATGCAAAGTAGCTTACTCAATGATGCTGATTTCAGGGATTTAGAATTTCACTAAGTCCTTGCCCTGTCATTATTTTTATGCCATTTGTTCATGTTATTTCCTAGTGATCCGTGCCTCTTTTGAGCATGATAAGTAAGGATGTTTTGTAGATAATGTTGTGCTCTATCCATCCATGTCTTTGTTTGCAATTATGGAGCACCCTAGCTTGAGTCAATCGAGCTCTACTTTTGCTATAAAATGATCCTGGCAGATTGTTAACATGTTTAGCGATTTTGCCGAGCTTATTGTTGTTGATCCGTGCATGCTATGTTGTTGTTCTTGCCAAGTCTAGATTCTATGACATGTCTATTTGCTGGGTGTATGCTTAGTTTGTCATGCAATGCCTCGTAGTGAGTGCACCGAGCTCGTAAACATGCCTACTTGTTAATCTGTTTTGCATGCTCCAGTTTTTCACTAAGTCTGAATCGGTTTATGTTTTTGCCATGTTCACATGCTTGCAATTGTATTTTTTGATACCTTTTGTCTCATGGTCACTAAGGGACTTTTGTTATATGCTTAGAATAGCTTACTTCCATGCCTTCCTTTGCCATGATATGTCCCTGTAGCATGTAGTTATCGTGCTCTAAACATTGCTTCCTGATGATAAATTCCTGATATGCTGATAATTTCACTAAGTCTGAAACCAGTAATCTTTTGCACTTTTGCATGCTTGTTTGAACCTGTTATTGAGTGAATTAGCCGTAGCTCATTGTTCATCTTTTGTCAAGCATCATGAGTGGATCCCTGCCATGTATTTTGTTGTCATGTTGGAGTGCTGTAGCATGTTGTTCTTGATGCATTTAGATGGTCTCGTGCTGATTATCGCAGACCGGTGCCATATTTGTTTTGCTTGTCATTTCCAAACCGTGCATCCGATTCCGGTGATCTTTATATTGATTTCAACCTAAATCGTCTCACCTTCCCAGTGGCAATCTTGGATTTCCAAGTTGAGGCCAGGTTTAATCATTCCTTTCCAAATCATGCATATGCATCACATACCTCATCCCGCATATCATACCATGTTCATGTGTTGGTTGTTTACTATGTTGTGTGCTTCTTTCCGGTGTTGGTTCTTCGGGTTGGTTCCGATAACGTCGTGTTTGTGAGGACCCGTTCGACTACATCCGTTTGTCTTCTTCATGGACCCGTTATTCTTCCTTGCGGGATTTCAGGCAAGATGACCATACCCTCGAAATAACTTCTATCTTTGCTTGTTAGTTGCTCGCTCTTTTGATATGCCTATGCCGCGATACCTACCACTTGCTTATCATGCCTCCCATATTGTTGAGCCAAGCCTCTAACCCATCATTTCCTAGCAAACCGTTGTTTGGCTATGTTACCGCTTTGCTCAGCCCCTCTTATAGCGTTGTTAGTTACGGGTGAAGATTGGAGTTGTTCCTTGTTGGAACATGGATATTTTGTTGGGATATCACAATATCTCTTATTTAATATAATGCATCTATATACTTGGTAAAGGGTGGAAGGCTCGGCCTTATGCCTGGTGTTTTGTTCTAGTCTTGCCGCCCTAGTTTCCGTCATAGCGGTGTTATGTTCCCGGATTTTGCGTTCCTTACCCGTTGGGTTATAATGGGAACCCCTTGACAGTTCGCTTTGAATAAAACTCCTCCAGCAAGACCCAACCTCGGTTTTACCATTCGCCACCTAGCCTTTTTCCCTTGGGAGTCACGCATCCCGAGGGTCATCTTTATTTTAACCCCCCGGGCCAGTGCTTGTCTAAGTGTTGGTCCGAACTAGAGCCACTTGCGGCGCCACCTCGGGGAAACTTGAGGGCTGGTTTTAGCTGTACGTAGTGTTCATCCGGTGTTGCCCTGTGAACGAGATATGTGCAGCTCCTATCGGGATGTCGGCGCATCGGGCAGTCCTGCTGGACTTGTTTTACCATTGTCGAGGATGTCTTGTAACTGGGATGCCGAGCCTGATCGGATTATCTTGGGAGAAGGAATATCCTTCATTGATCGTAAGAGCTTGTGATGGGCTAAGTTGGGACACCCCTGCAGGGATTTGTACTTCGAAGGCCGCACCCGCGGTTATGTGCAGATGGGATTTTGTTAATGTCCGGTTGTAGAAAACCTGAAACTTAACTTAATTAAAATACATCAACCGCGTGTGTAACCGTGATGGTCTCTTTTTGGCAGAGTCCGAGAAGTGAACACGGTGTTGGAGTTATGCCCGACGTAGGTTGTTCTAGGATCACTTCTTGATCATAGTTGTTCGACCGTGCTTTTGCCTCCTCTTCTCGCTCTCATTTGCGTATGTTAGCCACCATATATGCTAGTCGCTGCAGCTCCACCTCATACCTTTTACCTTACCCATAAGCTTAAATAGTCTTGATCGCGAGGGTGTGAGATTGCTGAGTCCCCGTGACTCACAGATACTTCCAAAACCAGTTTGCAGGTGCTGATGTTACCGAGCAGGTGACGCAACCAAGCTCAAGGAGGAGCTCGATGAAGATCTTGTCCTTTGTGTTGTTTCCGTTCTAGTTGATCAGTAGTGGAGCCCAGTTGGGACGATTGGGGATCTGTGTAGCATTTGGAGTAGTCTTCTTTTATTTTGGATTCGTAGTCGGAACTTGATTGTATCTGGATGATGTAATGCTTTATTTATGTATTGTGTGAAGTGGCGATTGTAAGCAAACTATGTATCTGTTTCCCTTATGTATTACATGAGTTGTGTGAAGATTACCTCACTTGCGACATTTCTTTCAATGATGTTATGCCTCTAAGTCGTGCTTCGACACGTGGGAGATATAGCCGCATCGAGGGCGTTACAAGTTGGTAATCAGAGCCTTCCCCGACTTAGGAGCCCCCTGCTTGATCGAATCGCTGGCGTTGTTGAGTCTAGAAAAATGTTTTGAGTCATTTAGGAATTATATATGGGAGAGTTAGGAATTCTTTTTACTCCTCAGTCCCTTCGTCGCTCTGGTGAGGCATCCTGACATAGAGTATTGACTCTTCTCTTCTCAGATTTCACTAAAAAAAATTTAGGATCACGCGGGTATCTTGGAATTGTTCCGATGGTTTTGTGATCAGAACATTGTTCTTGGTGCCTCCTGACATTTAGGGGTTGTGGCAGTGTCCCGGGGAGTTGAGCTCCGAGGTGTTGCCGTCACAATTTTATTTTTGGGATTCTGGAATACCTGAGTTTCGCCGACATCGAAAATCTCTTTTATGCAGTTGTTGGCGAGATAACCTCGACACCACCCAGTACTGGGGCGGGAGTTCGGGAGTATTGCCATAACTCGTATAACGGATGCTTTTTGAAGGTTGAGGTAAACGATTTCCGAAAGTTTCTTGGTTATGTGTTGAAGGATGGATACAACTGGATTTAGGATTTGTTAGTTTTGGGTGAGATATTATGCTTCCCATGTATCCCCAACACCTGATTGCATAACTGGAAAGGTTCGGGAGTTTCATAAGTGGGAATTCAAGTAGCTCTTAGGATATCTTTCCGACAGATGTATGATATGAAATTGGGGTTCGACGTCTAGTGGTCCACCTATCCACGGTTGGTTTTACAGTGGTCTCGTTGTGTCTTAAAGAGTCCTTGGCTATGCCGGCTCGGGGACGCTTCCTATGTCATGTGCACTGCCTTGTACATGATGGTGCTATACGATCGAGCCCGTGTAGGCCCCACCACGAAAACTTCACCCGAAATCTCTATCATATGTTTGTTCCTGCTTATTCTGCAAGCCAATCCTTTGCTTTGTTTTGGATTGTGGTATTCGAGTTGCTTCGAAGTCAAATGTTGATTCCATACCTTTGCTAAGCGGTGTTCTCATATTAGTATGTGAATACTAATCCTTCTCGTTTATCGAGATTGTCTTGTTAATCCTTTTCAACTGGCGTGTTCTCTCTTCACGTGGATCCAATCTTTTTCAACATCCGCAAGATCAACTCAAATCTTCTCAACGGCGTTCGTTTCATCCATCCCAAGTTGTCTTTATTTTCCCGCCCACCCACCCTTGTTTCTTCCAGGACTCGGATTTCGTAATCAAGTATCATCTTATTGATGAGAAGCCTCTCCATTCTTTTTCCGTCTATGTTCTTATCCGGCTATTCTCATGAAGATTCTAATGGAGCTTCAAGTTCGTCATTCTTCATTCTTTTCATCTCCGGTGTTCTCAAGACAAGATTTGTTGATCATATCCTTTCCTCGTTTCAATGCTTTCTCATGCCGGTGCAATTCTTAATCATCCATTTCTCGCTATTCAATTGTTCCGGAGTGCTAAAGATATCTCAGAAGACTCGCCTTATAATTGAAGATCAGTTCAACCTATTTCGAGGTTGTTACCTCATTCTAGCCATTTAATTCAACCGGCGCAATCTCTCTTTTAAATTGTTCAACGGTGTTTGTTTTGGGTGGGCCCTAACCCACAGGTCTTTTTCTAGGATCTAACCTGACTCTTCTTATTTTCCCGGAGCTATCCTAAATTCTTTTCAAAGTTTGACGTAAGTATGATTTTCATCAGTCAAATGCTTTTCTCCAAGATCTTTCAAATTCTTTTCATCGTTTGGCTCAACCCCTTCGCTTTTCATTATCCCGGAGTATCTCAACAACTCTTGTTGGTGTTTCGCATCGTCATTTGAAGACCGAAGAATATTTTTCTCTCAATCTTGCTCCTTTCTCTTCAAGATTCATGGTTTTAGCTTGTTGCCATCCTCTCATAATTGTTTTCGATTGTGAGAATTCTTCTCAACCATCTGGAGCAATTCAAGAGTATTTTTTTCAGTTTGATTATCCGGAGTCCATCAATTCAGGTTTATTCATTCTCAGCTGTCAGTTATCATTCTCCAATCTTACCGGTGCATCGTTCAAGTGATCCCTAATCAGTCTTGATCCCTTCGGTCTCATGTATCTAGATTGTCTCAAGTATCTTCGTTCTTTCAAAATTCTTACCCGGTGATTCAACCCTTTACTTCGTTCTTTTTCAATTCTTACGGTGGTTCATTCAAGATTTCTTTTCCTTCGTTATCATATCAATTAATTCGTTGTTCCAATCCTACCGGTGGTTCGATGAAGATCTTCCCGAGTTGCGCAATATATATTCTAATCCTTTCTACAAGAATAAGTAGTATGCTAAATCCGTTGCTTGTCATCAATTTAAATTGGTGAAGGATACGCATAATGTAATTATTATTCTTGTTTCATCCATATGTTAATCCTTTCTTCCGGAGTTTGTTCACAATGACTAATTCTCGTTGTCATTTGTTCATCTTCTCTTTTTCCCGGAGTTCCAACCTCTTTCAATTATATCATCGTGGAGATTCATTTAAGTCGGTACAAGGATTCACCTTGTATTTTCAACTGCTCATTCCTCCTATTTGATCATTCTTTTGTTTAACGGAGTTCTTCATGAAGGTTCTACATGATGGTTCTTCAAGGATTTAATTCCTTCTCGAAGTGTTCATCTACATTCTTTTCAGAGGAGCTCAAGCATTCTTCATCTTGCATCTCAAAGACCAATTCATTCTATCTTATCTTTATTGGTGGTGTTATGTCATTTTCGATAATTTTCCTTCATGTTTCAGGATTCACAAGTTATCAAGAATGAGATATCTTAAATCCATCAATCTCTTCTTTGGAGTTATCTTGTGTCGGGTTTTACCTAAAAGCTATCCCTAAGGATTGCTGCTATTATGGTGCTTACAAATGATCCAAGTTCTTCATTTATCCTACCGGTGATATAAGTTTCTCATCTCCTTGTTCTTATCAATCCAATCTACTGTTTTTCGTAAGTGGCAGAATTTCACCTCAGTTTTGAGATGTTTTCCATAAGCCCACTACAAGCTTATCCTTTTCGTTGTTGTTAATCCAACTACTCAATTCTAACATTTGTTGTTAGCATGCTCTCCCCAAGATCTTGCTTTCCCTCCGTTCATTCCATTTCCATTCTTTCATTTCTTCCCGAGGCATTGTGATGTTGCTCTCTTCGACCCATCAGCTTGTTTTGTCAAGATCATGTTTCTTTCTTTTGCTTATCCATTTAACCGGAGTGTTGTGTCCTCTGCTCAAGTCCTTTTCATCCTATGAAGTCTTGCATCCCTTCTCAACCGGAGTGCTGCCCAAAGTTGTTCTTCCTGGTTCCTCTTTGCTAACAGAGGTTTTCAACTTCGTCATCTCCGTTGTATTCTTTTATCGAAATGGCTTAACCTTTTCAAGGCTCTTTGGTTTCACTCATTGGTCTAAGAAGCAACTTAGTTTTACCTCTTCTCTTTCTCTTCCGTTTTTCCCTCCGGTGCCATTCTAGATCTCGGGATGAGATCCTCTCATAGTGGTGGAGTGTTGTAACGCCCCGAGACCGATGTGCCAGGCATCTTCCAGTTATTCACTGTTGTTGCCTTGTCATTGCTTGCGTGTCATGCATTTCATATCATGTCATCAGGTGCATTTCATTTGCATACATGTTTGTCTCATGCATCCGAGCATTTTCCCCATTGTCCGTTTTGCAATCCGGCGCTCCTATGTCCTCCGGTGTCCCTTTTACCTCTTTTCGTGTGCGGGTGTTAAACGTTTTCGGATTGGACCGAGGCTTGTCATGCGGCCTTGGTTTACTACCGGTAGACCACCTGTCAAGTTTCGTACCATTTGGACTTCGTTTGATACTCAAACGGTTAACCGAGGGACCGAAAAGGCCTCTTGTGTGTTGCAGCCCAACACCCCTCCAAAGCGGCCCAAAACCCACATAAACCCCATCCATCCTCTCGGTCGTTTAATCACGATCGCGTGGCCGAAAATCGCACCTCATTTGGAGCCTCCTAGCTCTCTCTTCCTATAAATATGTGCCCTTCTCCGAAATTCGCGGTCTAACCCTAGCCTTCCTCTTCCTCACGCCGCCGGACATGTCCGCCCGGCGACAGGACGTGTCCGCCCTCGCCCTCAGCCAATCAGGAGCCTCCACCTATCCACTGCCGCCGTTCCCGCGCCGCCGGCCCGCGGAGCCCATCCGAGGCCCGCGCGAGCCCATCCCGCCGTCGCCGCGGCCCGAGCGCCTGCTCCCACGTCTCCCTCGCCGCGCCGCCTCCTTCGCCGGCATTGACAGCCCCGCGCCGCCGCCCAGCCGCCCATTCGCCAGCGCCGCCTTCACCGGAGCTCGCCATCATCGCTCGCGTTCCCTGTGCTCCGCCGCCATGCCCGCGACGCTGGGTCCCTCTGCCGCTCGCGCGCCTCGGCCTCCAGCGCTGCTGCGTCGCCGGAGCTTCACCGGTCTACCCCACCGCCCCGACGCCATGGCCGGTGAGCGCCCCGCCACCCCTTCCCGGTGCCCAGGAGCTCCTCCGCCCAAGCCATGGCCGGATCCGGGGTCCCCATGACCGGATATGCCCGTTCCGCGCCTCCCCGCACCACCCCAGTGTCTCCCGCACATTCCGGCCGTTTTCACCCTCATCTCCGGTGATCCTCGATTTCCGCGTCGGACGAACCCTAGATCTGGAGGTGATATTTTCGTTTAAGTCCCCACTTTGCATTAATTTTTAGGCATCTTCATCGCATCATAACTTCGTCACCGTTGCTCCGATTCGTGCGTGTAGCATATCAAAATGTTTGCCTCGACGAGTACATCATTTCATCTCATTGCATCATTTTCATTTGAGCTCATCTTGATTCCCAAAATGCTGTTGGAAGAGGGCTATGTGAGGATTATTCCAGATCCATTTCAGCAAATGTCCTTTTGTCATTTTTTCCATGATTAATGTGTGCATGCTATGATCCTGAACTCTACATGTGTTTTGAAGAATGCCATGCCATCTATACAGGGGTGTATGCCATGTATTTTTGTGACCTATGTGGTGACTAGCACAAGCATGCAAAGTAGCTTACTTAACGATGCTAATTTCAAGGACTTAGAATTTCACCAAGCCCTTGCCCCGTCATTATTTTTATGACATATGTTCATGTTGTTTCCTAGTGATCCGTGCCTCTTTTGAGCATGATCAGTATGGATGTTTTGTAGATAATGTTGTGCTCTATCCATCCATGTCTTTGTTTGCAATTATGGAGCAACCT
Source organism: Triticum aestivum (assembly GCF_018294505.1). Classification (NCBI taxonomy): domain Eukaryota; kingdom Viridiplantae; phylum Streptophyta; class Magnoliopsida; order Poales; family Poaceae; genus Triticum; species Triticum aestivum. The sequence goes on from NC_057812.1 coordinate 736,237,162, forward strand.
AGCTTGAGTCAATCGAGCTATTCTTTTGCTATAAAATGTTCCTGGCAGATTGTTAACATGTTTAGCGATTTTGCCGAGCTTATTGTTGTTGATCCGTGCATGCTATGTTGTTGTTTCTTGCCATGTCTAGCTTCTATGCCATGTCTATTTGCTGGGTGTATTCTTAGTTTGTCATGCAATGCCCCGTAGTGAGTGCATCGAGCTCGTAAACATGCCTACTTGTTAATCTGTTTTGCATCCTCCAGTTTTTCACTAAGTCTGAATCTGTTTATGTTTTTGCCATGTTCACATGCTTGCAATTGTATTTTCTGATCCATTTTGTCTCATGGTCACTAAGGGACTTTTGTTATATGCTTAGAATAGCTTACTTCCATGCATTTCTTTGCCATGATATGTCCCTGTAGCATGTAGTTATCGTGCTCTAAACATTGCTTCCTGATGATAAATTCCTGATATGCTGATAATTTCACTAAGTCTGAAACCAGTAATCTTTTGCACTTTTGCCATGCTTGTTTGAACCTGTTATTGAGTGAATTAGCCGTAGCTCACTCTTCATCTTTTGTCAAGCATCATGAGTGGATCCCTGCCATGTATTTTGTTGTCATGTTGGAGTGTTGTAGCATGTTGTTCTTGATGCATTTATATGGTCTCGTGCTGATTCTCGCAGACAGGTGCCATATTTGTTTTGCTTGTCATTTCCAAACCGTGCATCCGATTCCGGTGATCTTTATATCGATTTCAACCAAAATCATATCACCTTTCTAGTGGCACTCTTGTATTTCCAAGTTGAGGCCAGGTTCAATCATTCCTTTCCAAATCATGCATATGCATCACATACCGCATCCCTTATATCATACCATGTTCGTGTGTTGGTTGTTTACTATGTCGTGTGCTTCTTTCTGGAATTGCTTCTTAGGGTTGGTTCCGATAATGTCGCATTTGTGAGGACCTCTTCGACTACATCCGTTTGTCTTCTTCATGGACTCGTTCTTCTTCCTTGCGGGATTTCAGGCAAGATGACCATACCCTCGAAATCACTTCTATCTTTGCTTGCTAGTTGCTCGCTCTTTTGCTATGCCTATGCCGCGATACCTACCACTTGCTTATCATGCCTCCCATATTGTTGAGCTAAGCCTCTAACCCACCATGTCCTAGCAAACCGTTGTTTGGCTATGTTACCGCTTTGCTCAGCCCCTCTTATAGCGTTGTTAGTTGCGGGTGAAGATTGGAGTTGTTCCTTGTTGGAACATGGATATTTTGTTGGGATATCACAATATCTCTTATTTATATTAATGCATATATATACTTGGTAAAGGGTGGAAGGCTCGGCCTTATGCCTGGTGTTTTGTTCTACTCTTGTCGCCCTAGTTTCTGTCATATCGGTGTTATGTTCCCGGATTTTGCGTTCCTTACATGTTGGGTTATAATGGGAACCCCTTGATAGTTCGCTTTGAATAAAACTCCTCCAGCAAGGCCCAACCTTGGTTTTACCATTCTCCACCTAGCCTTTTTCCCTTGGGAGTCGCGCATCCCGAGCGTCATCTTTATTTTAACCCCCCGGGCCAGTGCTTGTCTAAGTGTTGGTCCGAACTAGAGCCACTTGCAGCGCTACCTCGGGGAAACTTGAGGGCTGGTTTTAGCTGTACGTAGTGTTCATCCGGTGTTGCCCGGAGAATGAGATATGTGCAGCTCCTATCGGGATGTCGGCGCATCGGGCGGTCTTGCTGGACTTGTTTTACCATTGTCGAGGATGTCTTGTAACCGGGATGCCGAGCCTGATTGGATTATCTTGGGAGAAGGAATATCCTTCGTTGACCGTGGGAGCTTGTGATGGGCTAAGTTGGGACACCCCTGCAGGGATTCAAACTTTCGAAAGCCGTGCCCGCGGTTATGTGTAGATGGGATTTTGTTAATGTCCGGTTGTAGAAAACCTGAAACTTAACTTAATTAAAATACATCAACCGCGTGTGTAACCGTGATGGTCTCTTTTTGGCGGAGTCCGGGAAGAGAACACGGTGTTGGAGTTATGCCTGACGTAGGTTGTTCTAGGATCACTTCTTGATCATAGTTGTTCGACCGTGCTTTTGCCTCCTCTTCTCGCTCTCATTTGCGTATGTTAGCCACCATATATGCTAGTCTCTTGCAGCAGCTCCACCTCATACCTTTTACCTTACCCATAAGCTTAAATAGTCTTGATCGCGAGTGTGTGAGATTGCTGAGTCCCCGTGACTCACAGATACTTCCAAAACCAGTTTGCAGGTGCCGATGTTACCGACCAGGTGACGCAACCAAGATCAAGGAGGAGCTCGATGAAGATCTTGTACTTTGTGTTGTTTTCGTTCTAGTTGATCAGTAGTGGAGCCCAGTTGGGACGATCGGGGATCGGTATAGCATTTGGGGTAGTCTTCTTTTATTTTGGTTCCGTAGTCGGACCTTGATTGTATCTGGATGATGTAATGCTTTATTTATGTATTGTGTGAAGTGGCGATTGTAAGCCAACTATGTATCTCTTTCCCTTATGTATTACATGAGTTGTGTGAAGATTACCTCACTCTCGACATTGCTTTCAATGCGGTTATCCCTCTAAATCCGCTTAGACACGTGGGAGATATAGCCGCATCGAGGGCGTTACAGGTTGGTAATCAGAGCCTTCCCCGACTTAGGAGCCCCCTGCTTGATCGAATCGCTGGCGTTGTTGAGTCTAGAAAAATGTTTTGAGTCATTTAGGAATTATATATCAGAGAGTTAGGAATTCTTTTTACTCCTCAGTCCCTTCGTCGCTCTGGTGAGGCATCCTGACGTAGAGTTTTGACTCTTCTCTTCTCAGATTTCACTAAAAAAATTAGGATCATGCGGGTATCTTGGAATCGTTCCGATGGTTTTGTGACGAGAACATTGTTCTTGGTGCCTCCTGACATTTAGGGGTTGTGGCAGTGTCCCGGGGAGTTGAGCTCCGAAGTGTTGTCGTCACAATTTTAGCGTTGAGATTCTGGAATACCTGAGTTTCGCCAACATCAAAAATCTCTTTTATGCAGTTGTTGGAGAGATAACCTCGACACAACCCAGTACTGGGGCGGGAGTTCGGGAGTATTGCCATAACTCGTATAACGGATGCTTTTCGAAGGTTGAGGTAAACAATTTCCGAATGTTTCTTGGTTATGTGTTGAAGGATGGATACAACTGGATGTAGGATTTGTTAGTTTTGGGTGAGATATTATGCTTCCCCTGTATCCCCAACACCTGATTGCATAACCGGAAAGGTTTGGAAGTTTCATAAGTGGGAATTCAAGTAGCTCTTAGGATATCTTTCTGACAGATGTATGATATGAAATTGGGGTTCGACGTCTAGTGGTCCACCTATCCACGGTTGGTTTTACAGTGGTCTCATTGTGTCTTAAAGAGTCCTTGGCTATGCCGACTCGGGGACGCTTCCTATGTCATGTGCACTGCCTTATACATGATGGTGTTGTACGATCGAGCCCGTGTAGGCCCCACCATGAAAACTTCAGACAAAATCTCTATCATATGTTTGTTCCTGCTTATTCTGCAAGGCAATCCTTTGCTTTGTTTTGGATTGTGGTATTCGAGTTGCTTCGAAGTCAAATGTTGATTCCATACCTTTCCTAAGCGGTCTTCTCATATTCCTATGTGAATACTAATCCTTCTCGTTTATCGAGATTGTCTTGTTAATCCTTTTCAACTGGCGTGTTCTCTCTTCTAGTGGATCCGATCTTTTTCAACATCCGCAAGATCGACTCAAATCTTCTCAACGGCGTTCGTTTCATCCATCCCAAGTTGTCTTTGTTTTCCCGCCCACCCACCCTTGTTTCTTCAAGGAATCGGAATTCGTAATCAAGTATCATCTTATTGATGAGAAGACTCTCCATTCTTTTTCCGTCTATGTTCTTATCCGGCTATTCTCATGAAGATTCTAATGGAGCTTCAAGTTCGTTCTTCATTCTTTTCATCTCCGGTGTTCTCAATACAAGCTTTGTTGATCATATCCTTTCCTCATTTCAATGCTATCTCATGCCGATGCAATTCTTAATCATCCATTTCTCGCTATTCAATTGTTCCGGAGTGCTGAAGATATCTCAGAAGACTCGTCTTGTAATTTAAGATCAGTTCAACCTATTTCGAGGTTGTTACCTCATTCTAGCCATTTAGTTCAACCGGCGCAATCTCTCTTTTAAATTCTTCAGCGGTGTTTCTTTTGAGTGGGCCCTAACCCACAGGTCTTTTTCCAGGATCTTACCTGACTCTTCTTATTTTCCCGGAGCTATCCTATATTCTTTTCAAAGTTTGACGTAAGTATGATTTTCATCAGTCAAATGCTTTTCTCCAAGATCTTTCAAATTCTTTTCATCGTTTGGCTCAACCCATTCGCTTTTCATTATCCCGGAGTATCTCAACAACTCTTGTTGGTGTTTCGCATCGTCATTTGTGTTGGGGAACGTAGCAGAATTTTAAAATTTTCTACGCATCACCAAGATCAATCTATGGAGTCATCTAGCAACGAGGGAGAGAGGAGAGCATCTACATACCCTGGTAGATCACGAGCGGAAGCGTTCAAGAGAACGGGGTTGATGGAGTCGTACTCGACATGATCCAATTCACCGAAGATCCTAGCGCCGAACGGACGGCACCTCCACGTTCAACACACGTACGGAGCGAGGTCGTCTCCCGCGCCTTGATACAGCAAGGAGGAGGGAGAGGTTGAGGAAGAGGGCTCCAACAGCAGCACGACGGCGTGCTGGTGATGACGCTGCAGTAATCCGGCAGGGCTTCGCCAAGCTCTTATGGAGGAGGAGAGGTGTTGGGGAGGGGAGGGGCTGCGCCTTCGATGTTGTGTGCAGCCCTCCCCTCACCCCTCTATTTATAGGGGAAGGGGGAAGGGGGCCAGCCCCCTCTAGATGAGATCTAGAGGGGGGGCGGCGGCCAAGGGGAGGGGGGCTTGCCCCCCAAGCAAGGGGGCGCACCCCCTTAGGGTTTCCCCCAACCCTAGGCGCATGGGCCCTAGGGGGGTGTGGCGCCCCAGCCCACTTGGGCTGGTTCCCTTCTCCATACAGCCCATAAGGCCCTCCGGAAGAGGTGGACCCCCGGAACCCCTCCGGTGGCCCCGGTACAATACCGATATGCCCCCGAACCTTTCCGGCGACCGTATGACAACTTCCCATATATAAATCTTTACCTCCGGACCAGTTCGGAACTCCTCCTGACGTCCGGGGTCTCATCCGGGACTCCGAACAACATTCAGTAATCACATACAAGTGTTCCTAACAACCCTAGCGTCACCGAACCTTAAGTGTGTAGACCCTACGGGTTCGGAAGACATGCATACATGACCGAGATGACTCTCCGGTCAATAACCAACAGTGGGATCTGGATACCCATGTTGGCTCCCACATGCTCCACGATGATCTCATCGGATGAACCACGATGTCGAGGATTCAATCAATCCGTATACAATTCCCTTTGTCAATCGGTACGTTACTTGCCCGAGACTCGATCATCGGTATCCCAATACCTTGTTCAGTCTCGTTACCAGCAAGTCAGTTTACTCGTACCATAATGCATGATCCCGTGATCAACCACTTTATCACATTGAGCCCATTATGATGATGCATTACCGAGTGGGCCCAGAGATACCTCTCTGTCATACGGAGTGACAAATCCCAGTCTCGATTCGTGCCAACCCAACAGACACTTTCAGAGATACCTGTAATGTACCTTTATAGTCACCCAGTTACGTTGTGACGTTTGGCACACCCAAGGCACTCCTACGGTATCCGGGAGTTGCACAATCTCATGGTCTAAGGAAATGATTCTTGACATTCAGAAAAGCTACAAGAAATGAACTACACGATCTTTGAGCTAAGCTTAGGATTGGGTCTTGTCCATCACATCATTCTCCTAATGATGTGATCCCGTTATCAATGACATCCAATGTCCATAGTCAGGAAACCATGACTATCTTTTGATCAACGAGCTAGTCAACTAGAGGCTCACTAGGGACGTGTTGTGGTCTATGTATTCACACATGTATTACGATTTTTGGATAACACAATTATAGCATGAACAATAGACAATTATCATGAACAAAGAAATATAATAATAACCATTTTATTATTGCCTCTAGGGCATATTTCCAACAGTCTCCCACTTGCACTAGAGTCAATATTCTAGTTACATTGTGATGAATCGAACACCCATGCAGTTCTGGTGTTGATCATGTTTTTCTCTAGGGAGAGGTTTAGTCAACGGATCTGCTACATTCAGATCCGTATGTACTTTACAAATCTCTATGTCTCCATTTTGAACACTTTCATGAATGGAGTTGAAGTGACGCTTGATATGCCTGGTCTTCCTGTGAAACCTGGGCTCCTTGGCAAGGGCAATAGCTCTAGTGTTGTCACAGAAGAGAGTCATCGGGCCCGACGCATTGGGTATGACTCCTAGGTCGGTAATGAACTCCTTCACCCAGACTTCTTCTTGTGCTGCCTCCGAGGCTGCCACGTACTTCGCTTCACATGTAGATCCCGCCACAACGCTTTGCTTGCAACTGCACCAGATTACTGCCCCACCATTCAAAATATACACGTATCCGGTTTGTGACTTAGAGTCATCTAGATCCGTGTCGAAGCTAGCATCGACGTAACCCTTTACGACGAGCTCTTCGTCACCTCCATAAACGAGAAACATTTCCTTGGTCCTTTTTAGGTACTTCAGGATATTCTTGACCGCTGTCTAGTGTTCCATGCCAGGATTACTTTGGTACCTTCCTACCAAACTTACGGCAAGGTTTACATCATGTCTGGTACACAGCATAGCATACATGATAGACCCTATGGCCGAGGCATAGGGGACGACACTCATCTTTTCTCTATCTTCTGTCGTGGTTGGGCATTGAGCCGTGCTCAATCTCGTACCTTGCAATACAGGCAAGAACCCCTTCTTTGACTGATCCATTTTGAACTTCTTCAATATCTTGTCAAGGTACGTACTCTGTGACAGACCAATGAGGCGTCTCGATCTATCTCTATAGATCTTGATGCCTAATATATAAGCAGCTTCTCCAAGGTCCTTCATTGAAAAACACTTGTTCAAGTAGGCCTTTATACTTTCCAAGAATTCTATATCATTTCCCATCAACAGTATGTCATCCACATACAATATGAGAAATGCTACAGAACTCCCACTCACTTTCTTGTAAATGCAGGCTTCTCCATAAGTCTGCATAAACCCAAACGCTTTGATCATCTCATCAAAACGAATGTTCCAACTCCGAGATGCTTGCACCAGCTCATAAATCGAGCGTTGGAGCTTGCACACCTTGTCAGCATTCTTAGGATCGACAAAACCTTCCGGCTGCATCATATACAATTCTTCCTTAAGGAAACCATTACGGAACGCCGTTTTGACGTCCATTTGCCATATCTCATAATCATAGAATGCGGCAATTGCTAACATGATTCGGACGGACTTCAACTTCGCTACGGGTGAGAATGTTTCATCGTAGTCAACCCCTTGAACTTGTCGATAACCCTTAGCGACAAGCCAAGCTTTATAGATGGTCACATTACCATCCGCGTCTGTCTTCTTCTTAAAGATCCATTTATTTTCTATGGCTCGCCGAGCAACGGGCAAGTCAGTCAAAGTCCATACTTCGTTTTCATACATGGATCCTATCTCGGATTTCATGGCTTCCAGCCATTTGTCGGAATTCGGGCCCGCCATCGAAGGTTCACCTTTGTCTAACAACATGATTTCCAAGACAGGGTTGCCGTACCACTCTGGTGCGGAACGTGTCCTTGTGGACCTACGAAGTTCAATAGCAACTTGATCTGAAGTTTCATGATCATCATCATCAACTTCCTCTCTAGTCGGTGCAGGCACCTCAGGAACATTTTCTTGAGCTGCGCCACTTACCGGTTCAAGAGGCAATACTTCATCAAGTTCTACTTTCCTCCCACTTATTTCTTTCGAGAGAAACTCTTTCTCTAGAAAGGACCCATTCTTGGCAACAAAGATCTTGCCTTCGGATCTGAGGTAGAAGGTATACCCAACTGTTTCTTTAGGGTATCCTATGAAGACGCATTTTTCCGATTCGGGTTCGAGCTTTTCAGGTTGAAGTTTCTTGACATAAGCATCGCATCCCCAAACTTTTAGAAACGACAGCTTAGGTTTCTTCCCAAACCATAATTCATACGGTGTCGTCTCAACAGATTTCGACGGAGCCCTATTTAAAGTGAATGCGGCAGTCTCTAAAGCATAGCCCCAAAATGACAGCGGTAAATCGGTAAGAGACATCATAGATCGCACCATATCTAATAGAGTGCGATTACGACATTCGGACACACCATTACGCTGAGGTGTTCTAGGCGGTGTGAGTTGTGAAACTATTCCACATTTTCTTAAGTGTGTGCCAAATTCGTGACTCAGGTATTCTCCCCCACGATCTGATCGCAAGAACTTGATTTTCCTGTCACGTTGATTCTCAACCTCGCTCTGAAATTCCTTGAACTTTTCAAAGGTCTCAGACTTGTGTTTCATTAAGTAGACATACCCATATCTACTCAAGTCATCAGTGACGGTGAGAACATAACGATAGCCATCGCGAGCTTCAACACTCATTGGACCGCACACATCAGTATGTATGATTTCCAATAAGTTGGTTGCTCGCTCCATTGTTCCTGGGAACAGAGTCTTGGTCATTTTACCCATGAGGCATGGTTTGCACGTGTCAAATGATTCGTAATCAAGAGACTCTAAAAGTACATCTGCATGTAGCTTCTTCATGCGTTTGACACCTATGTGACCAAGGCGGCAGTGCCACAAGTATGTGGGACTATCATTATCAACCTTACATCTTTTGGTATTCACGCCATGAATATGTGTAGCATTACGCTCGAGATTCGTTAAGAATAAACCATTCACCATCGGAGCATGTTCATAAAACATATCTCTCATATAAATAGAACAACCGTTATTCTCGGATTTAAATGAGTAGCCATCTCATATTAAACGAGATCCTGATACAATGTTCATGCTCAAATCTGGCACTAAATAACAATTATTGAGGTTTAAAACTAATCTCGTAGATAAATGTAGAGGTAGCGTGCCGACGGCGATCACATCGACCTTGGAACCATTCCCGACACGCATTGTCACCTCGTCCTTCGCCAGTCTCCATTTATTCCGCAGATCCTGCTTTGCGTGACAAATGTGAGCGACTGCACCGGTATCAAATACCCAGGAGCTACTACGAGTACTGGTAAGGTACACATCAATTACATGTATATCACATATACCTTTCGTGATTGTGGCCTTCTTGTCCGCTAAGTATTTGGGGCAGTTCCGCTTCCAGTGACCACTTCCCTTGCAATAAAAACACTCACTCTCGGGCTTGGGTCCATTCTTTGGCTTCTTCCCGGCAGCTTGCTTACCTGGCGCGGCAACTTCCTTGCCGTCCTTCTTGAAGTTCTTCTTACCCTTGCCTTTCTTGAACTTAGTGGTTTTATTCACCATCAACACTTGATGTTCCTTTTTGACTTCTACCTCTGCTGATTTCAGCATTGAATATACCTCAAGAATGGTCTTTTCCATCCTCTGCATATTGAAGTTCATCACAAAGCTCTTGTAGCTCGGTGGAAGCGACTAAAGGATTCTGTCAATGACCGCGTCATCCGGGAGATTAACTCCCAGCTGAGTCAAGCGGTTATGCAACCCAGACATTTTGAGTATGTGCTCACTGACAGAACTATTTTCCTCCATCTTACAGTTGAAGAACTTGTCGGAGACTTCATATCTCTCGACCCGGGCATGAGCTTGAAAAACCATTTTCAGCTGTTCGAACATCTCATATGCTCCGTGTCTCTCAAAACGCTTTTGGAGCCCCGATTCTAAGTTGTAAAGCATGCCGCACTGAACGAGGGAGTAATCATCAACACGTGTCTGCCAAGCGTTCATAACGTCTTGGTTCTGTGGGACGGGTGCGTCACCTAGCAGTGCTTCTAGGACATAATCTTTCTTGGCAGCTATGAGGATGATCCTCAGGTTCTGGAACAAGTCCGTATAGTTGCTGCCATCGTCTTTCAGCTTGGTTTTCTCTAGGAACGCGTTGAAGTTGAGGACAACGTGGGCCATTTGATCTACAAGACATACTGTAAAGATTTAGACTAAGTTCATGATAATTAAGTTCATCTAATCAAATTATTCAATGAACTCCCACTCAGATAGACATCCCTCAAGTCATCTAAGTATAACATGATCCGAGTTAACTAGGCCGTGTCCGATCATTACGTGAGACGGGCTAGTCAACGTCGGTGAACATCTTCATGTTGATCGTATCTTCTATACTACTCATGCTCGACCTTTCGGTCTTCTGTGTTCCGAGGCCATGCCTGTACATGCTAGGCTCGTCAAGTCAACCTAAGTGTATTGCGTGTGTAAATCTGGCTTACACCCGTTGTATTCGAACGTTAGAATCTATCACACCCGATCATCACGTGGTGCTTCGAAACAACGAACCTTCGCAACGGTGCATAGTTAGGGGGAACACTTTCTTGAAATTATTACGAGGGATCATCTTATTTAAGCTACCGTTGTTCTAAGCAAATAAGATGTAAAACATGATAAACATCACATGCAATCAAATAGTGACATGATATGGCCATTATCATTTGCTCCTTTTGATCTCCATCTTCGGGGCTCCATGATCATCGTTGTCACCGGCATGCCACCATAATCTCCATCATCATGATCTCCATCATCGTGTCTTCTTGAAGTTGTCTCGTCATCTATTACTTCTACTACTATGGCTAACGCTTTAGCAATAAAGTAAAGTAATTACATGGCATTTATGTTGGCACGCAGGTAATAAATAAATAAAGACAACTCCTATGGCTCCTGCCAGTTGTCATACTCATCGACATGCAAGTCGTGATTCCTATTACAAGAACATGATCATCTCATACATCACATATATCATTCATCACATCCTTTGGCCATATCACATCGCAAAACACTTGCTGCAAAAACAAGTTAGACGCCCTCTAGTTGTTGTTGCAAGTTTTTACGTGGCTGCTATAGGAGTCTAGCAAGAACGTTTGTTACCTACGCCAAAACCACAACATGAATTGCCAATTTCTATTTACCCTTCATAAGGACCCTGTTCATCGAATCCGATCCGACTAAAGTGGGAGAGACAGACACCCGCCAGCCACCTTATGCAACTAGTGCATGTCAGTCGGTGGAACTGGTCTCACGTAAGCGTACGTGTAAGGTTGGTCCAGGCCGCTTCATCCCACAATGCCGCCAAATAAAGATAAGACTAGTAACGGCAAGATAATTGACAATATCGATGCCCACAACTGCTTTGTGTTTTACTCGTGCATAGTAACTACGCATAGACCTAGGTCATGATGCCACTCTTAGGGAACGTAGCAGAATTTTAAAATTTTCTATGCATAACCAAGATCAATCTATGGAGTCATCTAGCAACGAGGGAGAGAGGACTGCATATACATACCCTTGTAGATCATGAGCGGAAGCGTTCAAGAGAACGGGGTTGATGGAGTCATACTCGACGTGATCCAAATCACCAAAGATCCTAGCGCCGAACGGACGGCACCTCCGCGTTCAACCCACGTACGGAGCGAGGAAGTCTCCCACGCCTTGATCCAGCAAGGAGGAAGGAGAGGTTGAGGAAGAGGGCTCCAACAACAGCACAACGGCATGGTGGTGATGAAGCTGCAGTACTCCGGCAGGGCTTCGCCAAGCTCTTATGGAGGAGGAGAGGTGTTGGGGAGGGTAGGGGCTGCGCCTTCGATGTTGTGTGCAGCCCTCCCCTCACCCCTCTATTTATAGGGGAAGGGGGAAGGGGGACGGCCCCCTCTAGCTGAGATCTAGATGGGGGGGGGGGCGGCCAAGGGGAGGGGGGCTTGCCCCCCAAGCAAGGGGGCGCCCCCCCTTAGGGTTTCCCCCAACCCTAGGCGCATGGCCCCTAGGGGGCTGTGGCGCCCCAGCCCACTTGGGCTGGTTCCCTTCTCCATACAGCCCATAAGGCCCTCCAGAAGAGGTGGCCCCTCCCGGTGGACCCCCGGAACCCCTCCGGTGGCCCCGGTACAATACCGATATGCCCCCGAACCTTTCCGGCGACTGTATGACAACTTCCCATATATAAATCTTTACCTCCGTACCATTCCGGAACTCCTCATGACGTCCGGGATCTCATCCGGGACTCTGAACAACATTCGGTAATCACATACAAGTCTTCCTAACAACCCTAGCGTCACCGAACCTTAAGTGTGTAGACCCTACGGGTTCGGGAGACATGCAGACATGACAAAGACGACTCTCCGGTCAATAACCAACAGTGGGATCTGGATACCCATGTTGTCTCCCACATGCTCCATGATGATCTCATCGGATGAACCACGATGTCGAGGATTCAATCAATCCGTATACAATTCCCTTTGTCAATCGGTACATTACTTGCCCGAGACTCGATCGTCGGTATCCCAATACCTTGTTCAGTCTCATTACCGGCAAGTCACTTTACTCGTACCGTAATGCATGATCCTATGATCAACCACTTGATCACATTGAGCTCATTATGATGATGCATTACCGAGTGGGCCCGGAGATACCTCTCCGTCATACGGAGTGAAAAATCCCAGTCTCGATTCGTGCCAACCCAACAGACACTTTCAGAGATACCTGTAATGTACCTTTATAGTCACCCAGTTACATTGTGACGTTTGGCACACCCAAGGCACTCCTACGGTACCCGGGAGTTGCACAATCTCATGGTCTAAGGAAATGATTCTTGACATTCAGAAAAGCTATAGCAAACGAACTACACGATCTTTGAGCTAAGCTTAGGATTGGTTCTTATCCATCACATCATTCTCCTAATGATGTGATCCCGTTATCAATGACATCCAATGTCCATAGTCAGGAAACCATGACTATCTTTTGATCAACGAGCTAGTCAACTAGAGGCTCACTAGGGACGTGTTGTGGTCTATGTATTCACACATGTATTACGATTTCCGGATAACACAATTATAGCATGAACAATAGACAATTATCATGAACAAAGAAATATAATAATAACCATTTTATTATTGCCTCTAGGGCATATTTCCAACAATTTGAAGATCGAAGAAGATTTTTCTCTCAATCTTGCTCCTTTCTCTTCAAGATTCATGGTTTTAACTTGCCATCCTCTCATACTTGTTTTCGATTGTGAGAATTCTTCTCAACCATCCGGAGAAATTCAGGAGTATTTTTTTCAGTTTGATTATCCGGAGTCCATCAATTCAGGTTTATTCATTCTCAGATGTCAGTTATCATTCTCCAATCTTACCGGTGCATCGTTCAAGTGATCCCTAATCAGTCGTGATCCCTTCGTTCTCATGTATCTAGATTGTCTCAAGTATCTTCATTCATTTCACAATTCTTACCCGGTGATTCATCCCTTTACTTTGTTCTTTTTCAATTCTTACGGTGGTTCATTCAAGATTTATTTTCCTTCGTTATCATATCAATTAATTCGTTGTTCCAATCCTACCGGTGGTTCGATGAAGATCTTCCCGAGTTGCGGAATATCTATTCTAATCCTTTCTACAAGAATAAGTAGTATGCTAAATCCGTTGTTTGTCATCAATTTAAATTGGTGAAGGATACGCATAATGTAATTATTATTCTTGTTTCATCCATATGTTAATCCTTTCTTCCGGAGTTTGTTCACAATGACTAAATCTCGTTGTCATTTGTTCATCTTCTCTTTTTCCCGGAGTTCCAGCCGCTTTCAATTATATCATCGCGGAGATTCATCTAAGTCGGTACAAGGATACACCTTGTGTTTTCAACTTCTCTTTCCTCATGTTTGATCATTCTTTTGTTTAACGGAGTTCTTCATGAAGGTTCTACATGATGGTTCTTCAAGGATTTAAATCCTTCTCGAAGTGTTCATCTATATTATTTTCAGAGGAGCTCAAGCATTCTTCATCTTGCATCTCAAAGACCAATTCATTCTATCTTATCTTTATTGGTGGTTGTATGTCATTTTCGATAATTTTCCTTCATGTTTCAGGATTCACAAGTTATCAAGAATGAGATATCTTAAATCCATCAATCTCTTCTTTGGAGTTATCTTGTGTCAGGTTTCACCTAAAAGCCTTCCCTAAGGATTGCTGCTATTACGGTGCTTACAAATGATCCAAGTTCTTCATTTATCCTACCGGTGATATAAGTTTCTCATCTCCTTGTTCTTATCAATCCAATCTATTGTTTTTCGTAAGTGGCAGAATTTCACCTCAGTTTTGAGATGTTTTCCATATGCCCACTAAAAGCTTATCCTTTTCGTTGTAGTAAATCCAACTACTCAATTCTAGCATTTGTTGTTAGCATGCTCTCCCCAAGATCTTGCTTTCCCTCCGTTCATTCCATTTCCATTCTTTCATTTCTTCCGGAGGCATTGTGATGTTGCTCTCTTCGACCCATCAGCTTGTTGTGTCAAGATCATGTTTCTTTCTTTTGCTTATCCATTTAACCGGAGTGTTGTGTCCTCTGCTCAAGTCCTTTTCATCCTATCAAGTCTTGCATCCCTTCTCAACCGGAGTGCTGCCCAAAGTTGTTCTTCCTTGTTCCTCTTTGCTAACGAAGGTTTTCAACTTCGTCATCTCCATTGTATTCTTTTATCGAAATGGCTTAACCTTTTCAAGGCTCTTTGGTTTCACTCATTGGTCTAATAAGCAACTTAGTTTTACCTCTTCTCTTTCTCTTCCGTTTTTCCCTCCGGTGCCATTCTAGATCTATGGACGAGATCCTCTCGTAGTGGTGGAGTGTTGTAACGCCCCAAGACCGATGTGCCAGACATCTTCCAGTTATTCGCTGTTGTTGCCTTGTCATTGCTTGCGTGTCATGCATTTCATATCATGTCATCATGTGCATTTCATTTGCATACATGTTTGTCTCATGCATCTGAGCATTTTTCCCATTGTCCGTTTTGCAATCCGGCGCTCCTATGTCCTCTGGTGTCCCTTTCTACCTCTTTTCGTGTGCGGGTGTTAAACGTTTTCGGATTGGACCGAGACTTGTCATGCGGCCCTGGTTTACTACCGGTAGACCGCCTGTCAAGTTTCGTACCATTTGGACTTCGTTTGATACTCCAATGGTTAACCGAGAGACCAAAAAGGCCTCGTGTGTGTTGCAGCCCAACACCCCTCCAAAGCGGCCCAAAATCCACCTAAACCCCATCCATCCTCTCGGTCATTCGATCACGACCGCGTGGCCGAAAACCGCACCTCATTTGGAGCCTCCTAGCTCCCTCTACCTATATATATGTGCCCATCTCCGAAATTCGCGGTCTAACCCTAGCCTTCCTCTTCCTCGCGCCGCCGGACATGTCCGCCCGATGACCGGACATGTCCACCCTCGCCCTCAGCCAATCAGGAGCCTCCACCTGTCCACCGCCGCCGTTCCCGCGCCGCCGGCCCGTGGAGCCCATCCGGGGCCCGCGTGAGCCCATCCCGCCGCCGCCGCGGCCCAAGTGCCTGCTCCCGCGTCTCCCTCGCCGCGCCGCCTCCCTCGCCGGCGTTGACCGCCCCGCGCCGCTGCCCAGCCGCCCATTGGCCGGCGCCGCCTTCACCGGAGCTCGCCATCACCGCTCGCGTTCCCTATGCTCCGCCGCCACACCCGCGACGCTGGGTCCCTCCGCCGGCCGCGCGCCTCGGCCTCCAGCGCTGCTGCGTCGCTGGAGCTTCACCCGGTCTACCCCGCCGCCGTGACGCCATGGCCGGCGAGCGCCCCGCCGCCCCTTCCCGGTGCCCAGGAGCTCCTCCGCCCAAGCCATGGCCGGATCCGGGGTCCCCATTCCCGGATCTGCCCGTTCCGCGCCTCCCCGCACCTCCCCGGTGTCTCCCGCACATTCCGGCCGTTTTCACCCTCATCTCCGGCGATCCTCGATTTCTGCACCGGATGAACCCTAGATCTGGAGGTGATATTTTCGTTTAAGTCCCCACTTTGCATTGATTTTTAGGCATCTTCATCGCATCATAACTTCGTCACCGTTGCTCCGATTCGTGCGTGTAGCATATCAAAATGTTCGACTCGACGAGTGCATCATTTCATCTCATTGCATCATTTTCATTTGAGCTCATCTTGATTCCCGAAATGCTTTTGGAAGAGGGTTATGTGAGGATTATTCCAGATCTGTTTCAGCAAATGGTCTTTTGTCATTTTTTCCATGATTAATGTGTGCATGCTATGATCTTGAGCTCTACATGTGTTTTGAGGAATGCCATGACATCTATACAGGGGTGTATGCCATGTATTTTTGTGACCTATGTGGTGACTAGCACAAGCATGGGAAGTAGCTTACTCAACAATGCTGATTTCAAGGACTTAGAATTTCACCAAGTCCTTGCCCTGTCATTATTTTTATGACATATGTTCATGTTGTTTCCTAGTGATCCGTGCCTCTTTTGAGCATGATCAGTATGGATGTTTTGTAGATAATGTTGTGCTCTATCCATCCATGTATTTGTTTGCAATTATGGAGCACCCTAGTTTGAGTCAATCGAGCTCCACTTTTGCTACAAAATGTTCCTGGCAGATTGTTAACATGTTTAGCGATTTTGCCGAGCTTATTGTTGTTGATCCGTGCATGCTATGTTGTTGTTCTTGCAATGTCTAGCTTCTATGCCATGTCTATTTTCTGGGTGTATGTTTAGTTTGTCATGCAATGCCTCGTAGTGAGTGCATCGAGCTCGTAAACATGCATACTTGCTAATCTGTTTTGCATGCTCCAGTTTTTCACTAAGTCTGAATCTGTTTATGTTTTTGCCATGTTCACATGCTTGCAATTGTATTTTCTGATCCATTTTGTCTCATGGACACTAAGGGACTTTTGTTATATGCTTACAGTAGCTTCCTACCATGCCTTTCTTTGCCATGATATGTCCCTGTAGCTTGTAGTTATCGTGCTCTAAACATTGCTTCCTGATGATAAATTCCTGATATGCTGATAATTTCACTAAGTCTGAAACCAGTAATCTTTTGCACTTTTGCCATGCTTGTTTGAACCTGTTATTGAGTGAATTAGCCGTAGCTCATTGTTCGTCTTTTGTCAAGCATCATGAGTGGATCCCTGCCATGTATTTTGTTGTCATGTTGGAGTGTTGTAGCATGTTGTTCTTGATGCATTTATATGGTCTCGTGCTGATTATCGCAGGTCGGTGCCATATTTGTTTTGCTTGTCATTTCCAAACCGTGCATCCGATTCCGGTGATCTTTATATCGATTTCAACCGAAATCATCTCACCTTTCCAGTGGAACTCTTGGATTTCCAAGTTGAGGCCAGGTTCAATCATTCCTTTCCAAATCATGCATATGCATCACATACCGCATCCCGCATATCATACCATGTTCGTGTGTTGGTTGTTTACTATGTTGTGTGCTTCTTTCTGGTGTTGCGTTTGTGAGACCCGTTCTACTACATCCGTTTGTCTTCTTCATGGACCCGTTTGTCAGGACCCCGACTCGATGTCACATCGATCTAGCCGGTAACACCTCATATCACTTTGCGGCCTCACGCACGGTATCCCCACGAGTGTCGCCTTACCTTTGCCCGGGACCGTTTGCGCCTTTTGGCTCACGTATATGATAGTGTCGCTAGCATCCATATGATAAAGAGCCCGGGCTGACATGACTAGTCGTAAACCCAAAGTGGCACAGACTTACAGGGACAGGCATCCATGACCCAGCTTCGAACGTGTCGGTCATCAGCAAGTGGGTCCGGGCTGTAGCACTGGGCTAGCAGGACTCCGGTAAACCGGGCTGTAGCGGGCTAACAGGACTTCGGTACTCAAAGCGTGACATTTCCCAGAAGGGACAGACACAGGAACGAAGAAGGACACATGCCGGCCAGCCTAAGTGTTCCAGAGCAGTAGCAAGCTACCATGGCTCAGCGGTAACACTAGGAGACATTTCCCGGTAAGAGAGGCTACTAAAGATAAACAACTAGATAGTCAGATCCCACACATACCAAGCATTTCAATCATACACACAATATGCTCGATATGTGCAAATACAACGAAGCATCACAACATGACTCTACGACACAAGTACTTTATTTAAGGCTCAGGGAGCCATACATAACATACACAAAGGTACGGGTCTCACGACCCAACATACAAGTCATACAGTCATACAAACCAGCAGCGGAAGTAACTTGTCTGAGTACAGACAACTAATAAAATAAAAGAGGCTTGGAAAGCCTAGCTATACTACGTGGTCCTTCACAAGCTCAGGGTCACCACCTGGGTCTTTAGCCTACTCGTTGATGTCAACGTCTACATAGAACCCATCAGAAGGGGTTGCAGCGTCTTCTGTAAAAATGTAAATTATAGCAACATGAGTACAAAGGTACTCAGCAAGACTTACATCAGATCCTACATACATGCTTAGTATCAAGAAGGGTTGGTGGAGTTATTGCAGCAAGCCAGCTTTGACTCTTGGCTAGACTATCCTACGATACTCCAACTTGAAATGGTTTTGCGCACACGAGTCCACTACTCACCACTTCAATACACTACCGAGGATCCACCTCCGTCTTCCTACGGAAGAGCCATCCTCGGCACTCACACTTATCTTGAGGCTTTTAACAGTTTCCATTTACTTGTCTATGAACTGTATAGGCAACCAAGTAGTCCTTTACCGCGGACGCGGCTATTCGAATAGATTATGATAACCCTGCAGGGGTGTACTTCTTCATACATGTTTCCACCACTTAGCGTCTGCACACGACATGTGCTCGGCAGACTTCAAGCGAAAGCCGACGTGGGTGTAGACCACGACCTACCTAAACACTTAAGCCTCTAGTCCAGGTTTATCGCCTATTCAGGTTCCATCCGCAGGGAGTCCGGCCGGGGTTTCCCATACGGCCCCGAACGATGTGAACAGGGTTCCCGAGATACCTAACGGGTATTCGGTACACCCGGCCACGTACCTACCGCATCACAGCCCACCCCTACGGTCAGCGCTGTCCACGGCCTCCAGTAGGCTACAAACACCAGAAACTACTTGCAACTCCTGGACAGAGAGCTAGGGTGAATAAGAAGTCGAGCGGGGTCATATTTCAGGGCCCAATGCATGGTAGTAGCTATATCTTAAATCACGCATACAGATCTCAGTGCTTAAGGTCGGCTTCAATGAAACAACCCACCATGTACTCCTACATGGCCTCTCATCGATACCTTTACCAAATCGTGTTCACCACACCACTCTCATTACCGACATAATCATTTCACTCTAGCCCATCACCTAGATGAACCAGACCTGACACGACTCTAAGCATAGCAGGCATAGCAAGGTAGGAACAACACATACATATGGCTCAATCAACTCCTACACATGCTAGTGGGTTTCATCTAGTTACTGTGGCAATGACAGGTCATGCAGAGGAAATGGGTTCAACTACCGTAGCACACAGCAGTTTGAATCGCGTTGTCTTAATGCAGTAAAAGAGAGCAGGAGCGAGAACATGGGATTGTATCGATATGATCAAATGGTTGGTTGCTTGCCTGATGGTTCGATGCACTGATACGGTTCTTCGTTAGGGTAATCACGGTACTCCTCGGAGGCAGAACCTGTCGCAAAGTACACCGATACACAACCATCACCAAACAATGTGCAACAATATGATGCATGCATGAAACATGGCAATATGAGTGTGTTGGGCTAATGCAAC
Organism: Triticum aestivum; assembly: GCF_018294505.1. NCBI lineage: Eukaryota > Viridiplantae > Streptophyta > Magnoliopsida > Poales > Poaceae > Triticum > Triticum aestivum. Next base: position 736,256,921 of record NC_057812.1, read on the forward strand.
TAAAACCAGAAGGGTTTGAGCAAATTTGAATCAAGGATTCAAATTTCAAATTCAAATATGGCCTTTTAAAGTGCTTTTCCTTGTTCTGCTTAAAACATCAATTTAACTTGTTTGATCATGCATGAAAATAGTACAGATGGATAGATTGGATTTTTCTGATCATTTTTCATATATAATTTGTCCAATTTGGAGTTACAGAATAAAAGTTATGAATTTTTGAAGTTTAAATTATATTCTGGAATTTCCTGATTTAAATTAAATCCAGAAATTATAGTTATTGCGCCAGCATGACGTCATCATGACGTCAGTGGTCAACTGCGGCTGGCTGAGGTCAAACCTGACGTGTGGGGCCCACACGTCAGTGACAGGGGGGTTAAACAGGGTTAAATTAATCCTAATTACTAATTAGTGGCGCTGGGGCCCACTGGTCAGTGTCAGGGGGTTAACTAACAGTGGTTAGCGTTAATCCTAATTAGCTACAGGGCTGGGCCCACCTGTCAGGGACTCAGGGGGGTCCTGCCGTGGTCAAGGTGGGTCAAACCCACCGGCGACGTGACGCCGGCGAGGCCCGAGACGGCGGCGCGATGCGGGATCGCGCTACAGGGCACGGGCGAGGCCGTTCTTGGGCTCGTTGGAGAGCTCTTGCTCCCGCGCGTCGAACGGTGGTGGTGGCCGAGCCTGGGGTGGCCGGTACCGTCGACGGCGAGCTCGTGAGCGGCGGCCGGAGTTCGGGTGCGGTCGGAGTCGGCGTTGCAGGGTGTTTGGAGAGGCGTTGGTGCGTGTTGCGTGCTCCTAGTGAGGCGTGGAGCACGATAGTGTGCTCGGTTGGGCGCTACGGTGACCGTGGCCACGACGACGACATCGCCGGCGGCGTGGAGCTCTCGGCCAAGGTGGGGCTAAGGCCTAGAGGTCGAAAGAGACCCGGGAAGAAGGGGGAAACGACTCGGGGGCTCACCGCGGTTGCAGTGGGCGTCGAAGCGGGCTCGGAGACGCGCTGGAGACTGGCGAATTCAGTCGCGCGACTGATGGTCGGAGCCCGAAGAGGGCGAACGGCGACCGTGGGCCGGGCGATGCAGGGCTTCCGGGGGCCCGTGGAGCGGTAGGAAGAGGGGTTGATGGCGGAGCTTGAGCTAGTCGGGGGATGCGATGGTGGCGGAGATTGCTAAGAGGCGGGAGTCGTGTGAGAAGAGAGCGGGGAGCGAGGGAGATGAGCCAGGAGATGGCGTGTCTCATGGGCGAAGGGAGGCGCACGGGGGAGTGTTCGGCCGTGTGAGAGACGAGACGCGAGGGTGTGACGCCCCCGATTCAATCGTACACTAATCATGCACGCAAACGTGTACGATCAAGATCAGGGACTCACGGGAAGATATCACAACACAACTCTAAAACATAAATAAGTCATACAAGCATCATAATACAAGCCAGGGGCCTCGAGGGCTCGAATACAAGTGCTCGATCATAGACGAGTCAGCGGAAGCAACAATATCTGAGTACAGACATAAGTTAAACAAGTTGCCTTAAGAAGGCTAGCACAAACTGGGATACAGATCGAAAGAGGCGCAGGCCTCCTGCCTGGGATCCTCCTAACTACTCCTGGTCGTCGTCAGCGGCTGCACGTAGTAGTAGGCACCTCCAATGTAGTAGGTCGTCGTCGACGCTGGCGTCCTGGCTCCTGGACTCCAGCATCTGGTTGCGACAACCAGAAAGAAAGGAAAGGGGAAAAAGGGGGAGAAAGCAACCGTGAGTACTCATCCAAAGTACTCGCAAGCAAGGAACTACACTACATATGCATGGGTATATGTGTAAGGAGGCCATATCAGTGGACTGAACTGCAGAATGCCAGAATAAGAGGGGGATAGCTAATCCTATCGAAGACTACGCTTCTGGCAGCCTCCGTCTTGCAGCATGTAGAAGAGAGTAGATTGAAGTCCTCCAAGTAGCATCTTCAAGTAGCATCTCATAGCATAATCCTACCCGGCGATCCTCCTCTCGTCGCCCTGTAGAAAAGCGATCACCGGGTTGTCTGTGGAACTTGGAAGGGTGTGTTTTATTAAGTATCCGGTTCTAGTTGTCATAAGGTCAAGGTACAACTCCAAGTCGTCCTGTTACCGAAGATCACGGCTATTCTAATAGATTAACTTCCCTGCAGGGGTGCACCACATAACCCAACACGCTTGATCCCATTTGGCCGGACACACTTTCCTGGGTCATGCCCGGCCGCGGAAGATCAACACGTCGCAGCCCCACCTAGGCAAAACAGAGAGGCCAGCACGCCGGTCTAAACCTAAGCGCGCAGGGGTCTGGGCCCATCGCCCTGAGCACACCTGCACGTTGCGTGGGCGGCCGAAAGCAGACCTAGCCTAGTGGCGTTCTAGTCCAATTCGGCGCGCGCCGCTCCGTCGCTGACGTCTGAAGTGCTTCGGCTGATACCACGACGTCGGGATACCCATAACTACTCCCACGTAGATGGTTAGTGCGTATAGGCTCGTAGCCGACTCAGATCAAATACCAAGATCTCGTTAAGCGTGTTAAGTATCCGCGAACGCCGAACAGGGCCAGGCCCACCTGTCTCCTAGGTGGTCTCAACCTGCCCTGTTGCTCCGCCACAAAGTAACAGTCGAGGGCCGTCGGGAACCCAGGCCCACCTCTACCGGGATGGAGCCACCTGTCCTTTCAGCCCCCTAGTTAGAATCACTTGCGGGTACTCAATGAGCTGACCCGACTTTAGTCACCATCTGTATAGTATGTATGTATGTATAGTATATACCCGTGATCACCTCCCAAGTGATCACGGCCCGATAGTATAGCAAGGCAGACTGACAAGAATGTAGGGCCAATGATGATAAACTAGCATCCTATACTAAGCATATAGGATTGCAGGTAAGGTATCAACAGATGTAGCGACAATGTCAGGCTATGCATAAGAATAGGATTAACGAAAGCAGTAACATGCTACACTACTCTAATGCAAGCAGTATAGAGTAGAATAGGCGATATCTGGTGATCAAGGGGGGGGGGCTTGCCTGGTTGCTCTGGCAAGAGAGAGGGGTCGTCAACTCCGTAGTCGAACTGGCCAGCAGCAGTGTCGGTCTCGTAGTCTAACGGAGAGAAGAGGGGGAATAAATAATGAATACAGAGCAAACAAAGCATCACAAAATATAACAAGGCAATACGCGGTGTTCGGTGTGCCCTAACGCGGTAGTAGGTGATACCGGTGAAGGGGGAAAAACATCCGGGAAAGTATTCCCGGGGTTCCGTGTTTTCGGGCAGAGGAGCCGGAGGGGGAAAGTTGCGAGTTCGATAGGTTAGGGGGGTGTGGCGGACGAACGGGTTGCGTATCCGGAATCGTCTCGTCGTTCTGAGCAACTTTCATGTACAAAGTTTTTTCATCGGAGCTACGGTTTATTTTCTATTAATTTTAAAAGATTTAAATCATTTTCAGGATTTATTTAATTATTTATCTCAACATTATCCAGAATAGTAAAAGATGACGTCAGCATGACAACATGCTGACGTCAGCAGTCAACTGCGCAGTTGACTGAGTCCACTACGTGTGGGTCTCGCATGTCATACACTTTTTAGTTTAAGTAGGGTTTAGCTGATTGATTACTGCTTAATTAAATTGACTAATTGATTAGATTAATCTAAACATGATTAATTAACTTAATTATTTTACTAATTAATTAATTAACTAATTAATGATTTTATTAATTACATTTTCATTTCTTTTTAATTTTCGTTTTTTTTAACAGGGGCATGGGGCCCCGGTGTCATAGTCCCTAGTGGCCTAGCGGGCGACGGGTGCGGGCGTGCGTGCCCGAGGCCACCAGGGGCGGGGAGCACTCGGGCGCCCAGGGGGGCGCGCGCCGGCGGCCATGGCGCGGCCGGTCGGAGCCGCAAGGACTGGGGCGGCGAGGCGCGGGGCCTGGCGGGCGTGGCCAGGGACGCGCGGTCCGGCGGCCACACCCGACGCGGGCAGCAAGCGAGAGCGGGGCGGCACGGCCATGGCGGACCAAGACGGGGCGACCGCGGGACGGCGCAGGGAAGCACGGGAGCACGGCCAGGCAGCCTCCGCAACAGGGAGCGGCGGCCACGTTCGACGACGGAGACGAGGGGGGGGGTTGGCGAGGGGCTCACATCGGAGCGTAGGGCACGTGGCAATGGTGCTCGAGGTGGGGGACGGGGACGACGGCGTCGTAGGCGAGGAGGCAGTCCGATGGGGAGGCGTGGTCGAGGCGGCGGGGTGACTTCGGGGCGAGGTGGCGGGGCGCCGGCTCGGGTCTGGGTGACGCAACGAGGCGACGAGCTTCAGGAGGAGGGCGAGGCGTCCGTCGGGGTCGAACGGCGGCGGCATCGGGGTCGACGATGAGGTGAGGCCGCGGCGCCAGGCGGGCGTCGCACGAGGAAGTGGAGGGGCGAGGAGGACGACGGCGAGGCAGCGCCGGGCGATGGCTGCGGGGAGGGCCTCCGTGGAGGAGGGAGACGGGCGACGGCATCGAGCGATGGGGGCGCCGGCTCGGCGGGGCTGGAGGCGCGGTGGCGCGGCGATGGGCGGCGTCGGGAGCAAGGGCGTGGTCACCCCGATCCCGATCTGGATCGGGGGAGTGGGGCGGGGGGGGGGGCGAGCGAGTGGTGGGGGATGTGCGTGGTGGTAGTGGGGGGACCGGTTAGGGTTTCTCCCCTGGTGGGGGGCTATGGAGGGGAGGGGGTGGGCCAGCTGGGCCTGGGGGTTGGCCCAGTTGGGCCACGGCCCAGAGGGGGGGGGTTCTCCTTTGTTTTAGTTTAGTAACAGTTTTCTATTTTCGTATTTTCTTTTATTTATTTATTCTCTTGTTTCTGTTTTCTTTTACTTATGTAATATTTTATAGTTTTACAAAAAGTGAAACCCACACCTAAAATAGAGTTACAATTATAACTACTGCCACAAAAGGTTTTAACCCTGGACAAAATAGTATAGTATTTTATAAAATCCAAAATGCATTTATTTAATTGTTTTACCTACTACTTTAATTACTTAAGTGCATTTAAACCTTTTATAAAAATGTGGTTTCTCCACCATAATTACATATGCATTATTTAACACAACCCAAACAATTTAGTTTTAATATTTCAAAACTTTTGTCGTTTGTCTTTATTTTAAATTTTAATTTGACGCGGTTTGAACTAACGGACGTTTAGCATCGGTAATCGGGATGACGTGGCTTGATTAGCGTGGGATTATTTTAGCAAGATTATCCGGGCGTCACAATTCTCCTCCACTACAAGAAATCTCGTCCCGAGATTTAAGGGCGGGAGTAAGGGGGAAGGGATCTGGTTACGTAACTCTAACGATTCTTCTCAGTCATAGTTGCTCTTCTCGAAGAGGTCGATCCATTACATTGATGTCTTCAGTTCTCTGCTTCGGGTCATCATGATGAAGTTGTCGTCCTTCCTTGGGGATCTTCATCGTACTTATGGAAAGGATAAGGGGTAGCTTCAAAAGGACAGACCTCTATAAGGTTGTCTATCTGGTCGATAACATCGAGGAAGGTGGCGGAAAGTAACTCCCGAATTGAAACTTAAGAAAATATTGAGAGCAAAGTAAGGAGGTATCATTGGAAGTTTCGAGCAGGAAGGCAATCGTTCGATGCCTGAAACGAAGTGTTGAAGGGGTTTAGAGCAATGTAAATAAGCATTGCATCTGATACCTGAATAGATCAACAGGCAGGTGGCCCGTGAATTACCTACAAAGTCAAGCGCGAGGAATAACTTTGACAACAGGGTGTACAAGAGTGTCAGGTTTCGATCCTGTGGAACTGTGGGTTATGGGCCCACCATGTGGTTAAAAGTAGGAAGGTCGGTGACATCTTGCACGATCATGTAAGCAAGGCATGTCAGAGGAGAGTCTGAGGGTCATGTCGGCAACAACATAGGTACCAAGGGCGAGGGACAAAGAGAACCATTTTCCTGCTCGTTGAAACGAGGCGGGCCACGAGGCAAAGTTCTCGTCCGTCGGCGGTTACCAAAGTGTCATCAACAATAGAAACAGGGTCTCACTGGCAGAGTTGTACACCGAGGTGTTTACATAAGCAGTGTATTATTACTGCTTAGATCATATAGATCATAGAAGAGGTTTAAACAAACCAATGGAAGGAAAATATGATCATCAGATTAAACAGAACAATGGAAAGGAAAATATGTTTAAACACATATTTCGAGGGTATATCCTTCCCAAGGACAAGAAGAGCAAGATATCCATGACAGGATATAAAGTAGAAAACCATTTAGGTAAGGGTGGAGGAATCTCATGATATTACTCATACAACGGTGTTAGGATAATTGATAATTAAAATATAGCATCGTGCTTCAAACGTGCCTGTTGAAAATCGGAGTACCATTGACATGCTTCGAGATAGCAGTGGCATGGTCTTCAGGTGAAGATCAGACTTTGGAAACACGAAGGATCCATCAAGAATAACTTGTAGAATAAGTCTTACAATTTCCTCATGGATGAATGGATAACCTTGTTGAAAAGGAATCTATAATGATAGGTCCTCCAGCCGGGGGGGGGGGTGCTAGGCATGACATCATGTTACCGGGTCATCAAAGGATCAACGTCATAACTCTTGGAAAGTTGTCCCAACCATCATATCTGACCGAGATTCAGATCCGATTGGTGTCAGGATACCTGAGACTCAGGATGTCCGAGAAGAAAAGGTGCAACGCAAATTGACGAGATGACATGGTAAGATTCTCGGGGAAATGAACTATGAAGCGATTTCCGTTAACAAGAGTCCATCATTAACCCAAGGAGAGGACAAGGAGGTGTCTGGTGAACTCAACGGCAATTCACCGAGATTCCCAAAAATGGATTTCCACCATTAAGTGAACAAGGAGATAACATTTGTCAGATCAAATGATATAAGGAAGTATGCTCGAGGAAAGCATACACAATTAAACATTGGTTGAAGGGTGCGCCCGAAATATGGGTTGGGTTGCACGACCAATGTCAGAATGGTTATTCAATAATCAATAGCCTAAGAATAAACTTTCGACCATTAACTTCAAAAATAGGGTTGCTAGAAGGAAAGAATCCAAAGAACACCGTTCACTTGTTGGAATTAACACGGGGACCAAGAAAGAATGGTGATGGTGAGAAGTATTTCCATGTCAAGAATTCTCAAGAGGTGGAACAAATCCCAGAACATTCTTGACATAAAGGATGGTAATACTCCAAGGTAAAGAAGAACAATTGCAGGATAGCAAGGAACTCAAGGTATAACACCAAACATGAACAAGCTTGTGTTGGTGGGAAGGCAATAAAGTGGTCGATGATAATACAATTCATCGAGGGCAAGGATGGTAATTCTCATCATGAATTCAATTGATATCCTGGGTGAACTCAGAATGTGGATAATCACGACACCGTTGTCGCGAGAGTTCATGAAGATGTAATCGATCGGCGACGACATCAAGTCAAAGTAATGATGAAGTGAAAGGTTATTGGAACCAAGGGTACAACACAAACTCGAAATCAAGCTTGATGTTCAAAGCGAAATGATATGACAAGGAAGATCGACGTAAGTCTAGCTCATCATCGAAAGTTGTGCTCCGGAAGAAGGACCGGGTAGCACAGTTAAAATTAGCTCGACAATGACATAGCCAAACAGGCTAGGAATGGCGTGATCGGGTAACAAACTCGTACTTATAGAAGCTTACTGAAGAGTTGTTGAACCGTAGAGCGGTCTCGGTTCAGTTATCGGTGTCTTTGATGTTCAGTAACACAGAGCCCAATGAAAAATTGTAATCAGTGAGTATGTAGTACTTGATGAAGAACTCATAGGAAGTTATGCAGTTCCATGATAATCTCGAGATACCAGGGGGTAATACTCGACACAAGTCAAAGTAAAGGTTGGACTGGGGTATTGCTCTACAGAAGACAAGTGCTTAAACCTGCCACAAGAAACGTAATTTAAAGGAGAACATGGTCGGAACCCACGATTGCAAAAAGGCTAGATCCCAGATTAAGATGAACTTAACCAAAGGATAATTAATTTAAGAGAAGCTTTAATGATAAGATCTACATCGAGTCCATGGGCATGAACGCAAGGTTCCAAGGTCGACTCCCACTTCTCCAATGCAATACCTTTTCATTACTTCTCATTTTCGATGAAGTCGTAGTGTTGAAATTTTATCTGGTAATCACCCGAAGAATATAACTCGTGAAAACTTTCGGGTTCACACGGTTTAGAGAAGGCATAAGTTCACCCATAGGGGCTTCTTAGAAACATATACCACAAGTCTCAAGAGTAACTAACACAAGCCCGAAACAGAGCATGGTTGGCCAAGCAGAGGATACAACTTAACAAAGCATTATGTATCAGGGGAAGAACTCATAAAGTGATCAAATGTGAAGGACACTGTCGGATAACAATCCAACAAAGGACTTGATGGTCCACAAAGGATCTGATACGAGTATCGGTACTCAACTAGAGGGAGAAGAATGCAAGGAGATCAGATTATAGAAACAACTGACTAACTCAATTGTCAAATGCAAAGGAATTATGATTTCCAAATCAAGGGATCAGAAGCAATGCTCTGATTAGGGATGGATAAGTTGAATAGCCTTAGGGTATAATCAACGACAATTGGATTGGTCGAGAACCAATTCCAGTTAAAAGAATGGCAGCTCAGCCGGAAAAGTAATTTATAAGGATCAATGATGATTGCGTGTATTCGCAAACATATTGAGTCAATAGACCCAAAATGATAATGACAAGGAATGTCAATAAGACTATGAGACTTATGGGATTAACCATAATGCGAGCAAGCAAGAATTTCAAGAGCCAAAGGCTCCAAAGGATTTTTAGAAGATCGCATAATATTTCGAAGACTTTTGTGAAACTCATGAACAACTGGGGATGAGCGGATACTCGATAATTGCAATAATTAACCGTAGGGGTATTCAGGTGACAAAGAACAGCAAGGCAGTAAGCTCAAAGGATTATCGAAACAATGACGAGTTTTCAGGTTATCTTGTAATAACAAGACCAACTGGGGATGAATGTAAGAATAACAACTGCAAGTAGTTATCCATAAGGGTTTGCGGTGGAAGGGGAATTGCAAACGCGATGAACACAAGTTCTCGGGTTAACAGCGGAGAGTATCTTCAGGGTCTTCTGGTGCAGCAGACGATCATCAGTAACAAGGGGCTCTCCGGGTGAAAGTGATAACGAGATCCTATTGTTAGATTTAGTAAACTTCATTTAACCCGAATAGAGGAGAGATCAGCGTCCCAGAGTAAAGGTAGAGGAGTAAAAGATCCTAGTACCACCCAATGGCGACGTGGGCCCATGGGCCGCACAGCCATGTTAGTAAAAGTTTTGTAAAGTCTAGACTCGACTTCGGCCAAGGAGTTGGAAGGGGGATTCCTACAGGCAGTCGGCTCTGATACCAACTTGTGACGCCCCCGATTCAATCGTACACTAATCATGCACGCAAATGAGTACGATCAAGATCAGGGACTCACGGGAAGATATCACAACACAACTCTACAAATAAAATAAGTCATACAAGCATCATAATACAAGCCAGGGGCCTCGAGGGCTCGAATACAAGTGCTCAATCATAGACGAGTCAGCGGAAGCAACAATATCTGAGTACAGACATAAGTTAAACAAGTTGCCATAAGATGGCTAGCACAAACTGAGATACAGATCGAAAGAGGCGCAGGCCTCCTGCCTGGGATCCTCCTAACTACTCCTGGTCGTCGTCAGCCTGCACGTAGTAGTAGGCACCTCCAATGTAGTAGTCGTCGTCGACGCTGGCTCCTGGCTCCTGGACTCCAGCATCTGGTTGCGACAACCAGAAAGAAAGGAAAGGGGAAAAAAGGGGGGAGAAAGCAACCGTGAGTACTCATCCAAAGTACTCGCAAGCAAGGAACTACACTACATATGCATGGGTATATGTGTAAGGAGGCCATATCAGTGGACTGAACTGCAGAATGCCAGAATAAGAGGGGGATAGCTAATCCTATCGAAGACTACGCTTCTGGCAGCCTCCGTCTTGCAGCATGTAGAAGAGAGTAGATTGAAGTCCTCCAAGTAGCATCTTCAAGTAGCATCTCATAGCATAATCCTACCCGGCGATCCTCCTCTCGTCGCCCTGTAGAAAAGCGATCACCGGGTTGTCTGTGGAACTTGGAAGGGTGTGTTTTATTAAGTATCCGGTTCTAGTTGTCATAAGGTCAAGGTACAACTCCAAGTCGTCCTGTTACCGAAGATCACGGCTGTTCGAATAGATTAACTTCCCTGCAGGGGTGCACCACATAACCCAACACGCTTGATCCCATTTGGCCGGACACACTTTCCTGGGTCATGCCCGGCCGCGGAAGATCAACACGTCGCAGCCCCACCTAGGCAAAACAGAGAGGCCAGCACGCCGGTCTAAACCTAAGCGCGCAGGGGTCTGGGCCCATCGCCCTGAGCACACCTGCACGTTGCGTGGGCGGCCGAAAGCAGACCTAGCCTAGTGGCGTTCTAGTCCAATTCGGCGCGCGCCGCTCCGTCGCTGACGTCTGAAGTGCTTCGACTGATACCACGACGTCGGGATACCCATAACTACTCCCACGTAGATGGTTAGTGCGTATAGGCTCGTAGCCGACTCAGATCAAATACCAAGATCTCGTTAAGCGTGTTAAGTATCCGCGAACGCCGAACAGGGCCAGGCCCACCTGTCTCCTAGGTGGTCTCAACCTGCCCTGTTGCTCCGCCACAAAGTAACAGTCGAGGGCCGTCGGGAACCCAGGCCCACCTCTACCGGGATGGAGCCACCTGTCCTTTCAGCCCCCTAGTTAGAATCACTTGCGGGTACTCAATGAGCTGACCCGACTTTAGTCACCATCTGTATAGTATGTATGTATGTATAGTATATACCCGTGATCACCTCCCAAGTGATCACGGCCCGATAGTATAGCAAGGCAGACTGACAAGAATGTAGGGCCAATGATGATAAACTAGCATCCTATACTAAGCATATAGGATTGCAGGTAAGGTATCAACAGATGTAGCGACAATGTCAGGCTATGCATAAGAATAGGATTAACGAAAGCAGTAACATGCTACACTACTCTAATGCAAGCAGTATAGAGTAGAATAGGCGATATCTGGTGATCAAGGGGGGGGGGGGCTTGCCTGGTTGCTCTGGCAAGAGAGAGGGGTCGTCAACTCCGTAGTCGAACTGGCCAGCAGCAGTGTCGGTCTCGTAGTCTAACGGAGAGAAGAGGGGGAAGAAATAATGAATACAGAGCAAACAAAGCATCACAAAATATAACAAGGCAATACGCGGTGTTCGGTGTGCCCTAACGCGGTAGTAGGTGATACCGGTGAAGGGGGAAAAACATCCGGGAAAGTATTCCCGGGGTTCCGTGTTTTCGGGCAGAGGAGCCGGAGGGGGAAAGTTGCGAGTTCGATAGGTTAGGGGGGTGTGGCGGACGAACGGGTTGCGTATCCGGAATCGTCTCGTCGTTCTGAGCAACTTTCATGTACAAAGTTTTTTCATCGGAGCTACGGTTTATTTTCTATTAATTTTAAAAGATTTAAATCATTTTCAGGATTTATTTAATTATTTATCTCAACATTATCCAGAATAGTAAAAGATGACGTCAGCATGACAACATGCTGACGTCAGCAGTCAACTGCGCAGTTGACTGAGTCCACTACGTGTGGGTCTCGCATGTCATACACTTTTTAGTTTAAGTAGGGTTTAGCTGATTGATTACTGCTTAATTAAATTGACTAATTGATTAGATTAATCTAAACATGATTAATTAACTTAATTATTTTACTAATTAATTAATTAACTAATTAATGATTTTATTAATTACATTTTCATTTCTTTTTAATTTTCGTTTTTTTTAACAGGGGCATGGGGCCCCGGTGTCATAGTCCCTAGTGGCCTAGCGGGCGACGGGTGCGGGCGTGCGTGCCCGAGGCCACCAGGGGCGGGGAGCACTCGGGCGCCCAGGGGCGCGCGCCGGCGGCCATGGCGCGGCCGGTCGGAGCCGCAAGGACTGGGGCGGCGAGGCGCGGGGCCTGGCGGGCGTGGCCAGGGACGCGCGGTCCGGCGGCCACACCCGACGCGGGCAGCAAGCGAGAGCGGGGCGGCACGGCCATGGCGGACCAAGACGGGGCGACCGCGGGACGGCGCAGGGAAGCACGGGAGCACGGCCAGGCAGCCTCCGCAACAGGGAGCGGCGGCCACGTTCGACGACGGAGACGAGGGGGGGGGTTGGCGAGGGGCTCACATCGGAGCGTAGGGCACGTGGCAATGGTGCTCGAGGTGGGGGACGGGGATGACGGCATCGTAGGCGAGGAGGCAGTCCGATGGGGAGGCGTGGTCGAGGCGGCGGGGTGACTTCGGGGCGAGGTGGCGGGGCGCCGGCTCGGGTCTGGGTGACGCAACGAGGCGGCGAGCTTCAGGAGGAGGGCGAGGCGTCCGTCGGGGTCGAACGGCGGCGGCATCGGGGTCGACGATGAGGCGAGGCCGCGGCGCCAGGCGGGCGTCGCACGAGGAAGTGGAGGGGCGAGGAGGACGACGGCGAGGCAGCGCCGGGCGATGGCTGCGGGGAGGGGCTCCGTGGAGGAGGGAGACGGGCGACGGCATCGAGCGATGGGGGCGCCGGCTCGGCGGGGCTGGAGGCGCGGTGGCGCGGCGATGGGCGGCGTCGGGAGCAAGGGCGTGGTCACCCCGATCCCGATCTGGATCGGGGGAGTGGGGCAGGGGGGGCGAGCGAGTGGTGGGGGAAGTGCGTGGTGGTAGTGGGGGGACCGGTTAGGGTTTCTCCCCTGGTGGGGGGCTATGGGGGGGAGGGGGTGGGCCAGCTGGGCCTGGGGGTTGGCCCAGTTGGGCCACGGCCCAGAGGGGGGGGGGTTCTCCTTTGTTTTAGTTTAGTAACAGTTTTCTATTTTCGTATTTTCTTTTATTTATTTATTCTCTTGTTTCTGTTTTCTTTTACTTATGTAATATTTTATAGTTTTACAAAAAGTGAAACCCACACCTAAAATAGAGTTACAATTATAACTACTGCCACAAAAGGTTTTAACCCTGGATAAAATAGTATAGTATTTTATAAAATCCAAAATGCATTTATTTAATTGTTTTACCTACTACTTTAATTACTTAAGTGCATTTAAACCTTTTATAAAAATGTGGTTTCTCCACCATAATTACCTATGCATTATTTGACACAACCCAAACAATTTAGTTTTAATATTTCAAAACTTTTGTCGTTTGTCTTTATTTTAAATTTTAATTTGACGCGGTTTGAACTAACGGACGTTTAGCATCGGTAATCGGGATGACGTGGCTTGATTAGCGTGGGATTATTTTAGCAAGATTATCCGGGCGTCACAGAGGGAGAGGAGGGGAGAGCCGGGGGAGAGTGAGAGAGAGCAGGGGGGAGGCGTGGCGTCGTCCGGGGCATCGAGCGAGGAGGGGAGGGCAGGCAAGCAGGGAGAGAGGTGGCGTGGCGCGGTGGCGCGCGCGCGCGCCGGCCACACTCCCCTCCCTCTGTCGGGACGAAGACGACAGAGGAGGGAGACGGGCTGGGCCGCCTGCTGGCTGGGCCGGCCAGCTGGATGGGCTGCACAGGGAGGAGCCCAGGTAAGCTTCTCCCTTTTATTTTTTTCTGTTTTCTAATTTCTGACATTTGTTTTGATTTAAATAATATATTAAATCATTTATTTAACTTATGCCAATTTTTGCAGGGGCTAGATATATTATTCCAGAGCTCCTTTAGAAATGGCATAATATTTGGACCATATTTCATATATATAGAAATATATTTCCAATGCAAATATTTATGCATTAATTCCAAATGCCCAAAATAAATGTCCATGAGCCACTAAAAATATTGGTTTGATTTTTATCTCTGTCCAATATTTTCAGAGAGCAACATGAGCATTTTCTTGGACCTTCTTGGAGAAATTTTTATTTGGGTTATTTTCAAAATGATTCAGAGGGTTTCACAAATCCCCATTTCAAGTTAAATGGAATATTAAACATGATGCACACACTCTAATGCATGACTAGCTAGGGTGTGACAACTCACCCCCATTCAAAACAATCTCGTCCCGAGATTTGGGTTCCTCCGGAAAGAAGGTGGGGTACTCGAGTCGAAGACGATCCTCCCTTTCCCAAGTTGCTTCATCCTCAGAATGGTGCGACCATTGTACTTTGAGGAACTTGATGTTCTGGCGTCGAGTGGTACGCTCGGCCTGATCGAGGATACGAATGGGGTACTCTCGATATGTAAGATTATCATGGAGATCAAGCGTTTCGTGGTCCACTTCACGGATAGGATCCGAGAAGCAACGCCTGAGTTGAGAAACGTGGAAGACATCGTGGACTCTGGAGAGATGCGGAGGTAGTTCCAACTGGTAGGCAACTTCTCCTCGTTTGGCGAGAATGCGAAAAGGTCCAATGTAACGAGGAGCCAATTTGCCTTTGATACCGAAACGATGGGTTCCCTTCAGAGGGGTGACCCGAAGATAAGCCTTCTCGTCAACCTCGAAAGTCATAGCCTTATGTTTTCGGTCATATTGACTCTTTTGACGAGATTGGGCTGTTTTCAACTTTTCACGAACGATGCGAACTTGTTCTTCTGCTTCCTGAATCATATCCGGGCCAAAGAATTGTCTTTCCCCGGTCTCTGACCAGTTAAGGGGTGTTCGACACCGTCGTCCATAGAGAACTTCAAAAGGGGCTTTACCCAAGCTAGATTGATAGCTGTTGTTATAAGCGAATTCGGCAAATGGAAGGCACTTCTCCCAATCCATTCTGAATGAGATAACAGAGGCTCGAAGCATGTCTTCTAGAATCTGGTTTACGCGTTCCACTTGACCGCTCGACTGAGGGTGGAAGGCGGTGCTAAAGGAGAGACGGGTTCCCATAGCATTTTGGAAACTTTCCCAAAATCGAGAGGTGAAAAGACTTCCTCGATCCGAGTTAATTTCCAAAGGAACACCATGGAGAGACACTATTCGGGAGATGTATAAGTCTGCCAGCTGACTAGCGGTTATACTCTCACGAACAGGTAAGAAATGGGCTACTTTGGAAAGACGATCGACCACGACGAAAATAGCATTATTCCCTCTCTTGGTCCTGGGAAAACCGGTAATGAAATCCATACCAATTTTATCCCATTTCCATTCAGGAATAGCTAAGGGTTGAAGGGTGCCAGCAGGCCGTTGGTGCTCTGCTTTTACACGACGACAAATGTCGCAATTAGCAATATACTGAGCAATTTCTCTCTTCATCCTAGTCCACCAGAACCTCTGGCGTAGGTCCTGATACATCTTAGTACTACCGGGATGAATAGTGAGAGGAGATTCATGAGCCTCCTTAAGGATCAACTGCCGTAGACGCTGGTTCTTGGGAACCACTAGACGGTTCTCAAAGTACACAACACCATGATCATTTGTGGAGAAACAACTAGCACCTCCGCTAGCAATGTTCTCCTTGATCTTAGCTATTCCCTTATCTCGCTTCTGGGCAGCAATGATTTGATCCGTAAGAGTAGGTTTCGCCACCAAGGTGGAGAGAAATCCTTGAGGAACAATGTGAAGGTTAAGCTTCCGAAATTCCTCATGGAGAAGCGGTTGACTTTGTTGTAACATCAGATTGTTACAATAAGATTTACGACTTAGCGCATCAGCCATGACGTTGGCTTTCCCTGGGGTGTAGGTTATTCCTAAGTCGAAATCTGTGATCAACTCGACCCAACGTCTTTGCCTGAGATTCAAATCCGGTTGGGTGAAGATGTACT
The DNA here is from genome assembly GCF_018294505.1 of Triticum aestivum. Taxonomy (NCBI): domain Eukaryota; kingdom Viridiplantae; phylum Streptophyta; class Magnoliopsida; order Poales; family Poaceae; genus Triticum; species Triticum aestivum. Next base: position 736,272,726 of record NC_057812.1, read on the forward strand.
TCAGACTTTGGTGATCAGTGAATATTTCGCAACGATTACCGAGGAGGTAATGTCGCCAGGTCTTAAGTGCATAGACTACGGCTGCAAGCTCTAGATCATGAGTAGGATAATTCTCCTCATGTGGGTGCAATTGCCGTGAAGCGTAGGCAATTACGTGTCGATCTTGCATGAGAATGCAACCTAGTCCTTGTCGCGAGGCGTCGCAGTAGATAACAAAGTCCTTGGAGAAGTCTGGCGGTACCAGTACGGGAGCAGAAGTCAGGCGTCTTTTCAGTTCCTGAAAGTTGTGCTCACATTGTGGAGTCCACTCGAACTTCTTATCTTTCTTGAGGAGTTCGGTTAGAGGTTTAGCAACCTTGGAGAAGTTCTCGACAAAGCGACGACAATAGCTCGCTAAGCCCAGAAAGCTCCGAACTTGCTTGACCGATTCAGGTGGAGTCCAATTAAGGACGGCTTGAACTCGCTCAGGGTTAACAGCAATACCTTTACCAGATATTACATGACCCAGATAGGTCACTTCTGACAACCAGAATTCACATTTAGAAAATTTGGCATAAAGGCGATGCTCTCGAAGTTTCTGCAACACTAGCCTTAGATGTTCGGCATGTTCTTCCTCGTTCTTGGAGTAGATGAGTATATCATCGAGGTAAACCACGACGAATTTATCCAAATACTCCATGAAGATTGAGTTCATTAACCGAGAAAAGGTGGCTGGAGCGTTGGTTAAACCGAAGGACATGACGGTGTACTCGTATTGGCCATAACGAGTAACAAAGGCCGTTTTAGGAATGTCCCCGTTTCTGATTTTGATTTGATGGTAGCCCAACCTCAAATCCATCTTGGAGAAGACTGAGGATCCAGCGAGCTGATCGTACAGGTCGTTGATCCTGGGAAGTGGATATTTGTTCTTGATTGTGACCAAATTGACAGGTCGGTAATCTACAACCATCCGGTCCGTACCATCCTTCTTCTTGACGAATAGGACGGGGCAAGCCCACGGAGAAGAGCTAGGTCGGATGAAACCCTTTTTCAAGGACTCATCGAGTTGTTTCTTAAGCTCGGCTAGTTCTAGGGGTGCCATCTTATAAGGTCTTCTAGCAATCGGAACGGTTCCTGGAATGAGGTCTATTACAAACTCAACATCCCTGTCAGGTGGAACACCTGGCAATTCCTCTGGAAAGACATCCGGGAAGTCACGGACTACCGGAACGTCCTCAAGGTCTGGCAAAGGGCTGGCGTTAAGAGAATATAATTGTCGCTTGGCTATTCGGGTCAAGACATTGACTATCTTTCCCGAAGGATGGGTGAGTTGAACAGTCCTAGAGAAGCAATCGATTTGGGCATGATGAGCCGACATCCAGTCCATACCCAGAATGATATTAATATCTGAAGATTTAAGGGCTATCAAAGACGCGAGGAAAACAAGTCTGTCGACTTGGATTTCATTTCCATAACTTACCCTAGAGGTCTGCCATCTAGAACCAGGGGTAGAAATTTCCATAGTGGATGGCATGTCACAGAATGCAACGTTATGCAAACGAGCATAATTTTCGGATATAAAAGAATGAGAGGCTCCTGTATCGAAAAGAACAGATGCCGGGTGGCAATTAACAAGAAGCGTACCGAGAACGACGTTGGGATCCTCTTGAGCTTCTTCGGCAGAGATACAGTTGACATGGCCACGTGAAGCGGTGACCGGCTTGGCGTGGAATATTTTTCCTGTCGGCTTGCCACGGCCAACAGCTTTAGCAGATTGATTGGGGTTGGTCTGGGGACACTCACGCATATAGTGACCAGATTCCCCACACTTGAAACAAGTCACGGAACTGGTACGTGGAGGAGCATTGTTAGTTGGACCCCCATAGGGCTTGGCCGGAGCAGACTGTTGAACGGGGCGAGGCGCCTGGAAGGATGGCCTCGGTGTGAACCTGGGTGGCAGGGCGGTGTTGGGTACCCACACGCGGCGCTTCTGAGGACCAGCACCGGATGAGGAACCCATGTCACGGCCATGCTTGCGTGTTGCGTCATAGTCAGTCTGACCAGTTTCAGCACTGATGGCTTTGTTGACAAGTTTCTGAAAAGTTGTGCACTCATGCAGACGGAGGTCACGGCGAAGCTCAGGACTAAGGCCCTTACGGAACCTTGCTTGCTTCTTGGCATCGGTAGACACTTCCTCAGTTGCATATCGTGCGAGATTACCAAACTCCCTGCTGTAAGCATCCACAGAAAGTCGGCCTTGGGTGAAACTGCAAAATTCTTCACGTTTACGGTCCATGAGACCCTCCGGAATGTGATGTTCACGGAAAGCCTCGCTGAATTCAGCCCAAGTAGTGACATGGCCCGCTGGGCGCATAGCTCCATAATTCTCCCACCATAGACTGGCGGGGCCTTCAAGATGATATGCAGCAAAGGTGACCTTGTCAGCCTCCGCTACCAGCGCGGAACGCAGTTTGTGAGCGATACTGCAAAGCCAGTCATCAGCGTCGAGAGGCTCGACGGAGTGGTGGAACGTGGGTGGATGCAATTTGATAAAATCACTGAGTGACACCACGTTAGTCCTCTGATGGTGTGCTGTGTTCTGTTCAATACGCTCCAACAAACGGTTGGTCTCCCGCTTGTTTCTCTCAGCTTCCATCATAACCTCGGCTAGGGAAGGAGGATGAGGCAGATTTTCATTCCTGACCTTCACTGCCTTCGGCCTGCTCTTGAGAAGCAGGGTTAGCGCGCGTGTTGACCATCCTAGGTAAACAAGACAATGATTTAGTCAGGATGATAAGATTCCGACATAGGATAAAATGTAAGGAATAACTCGAAATGCAAGATGATCATCCGTATGACATGGTAGATACAGAAACTGCTTCTTTATTCCATCGTCATACACACCATACAGGGTTTAGTACAAGACCAAACAAAGTACTATTACGGTGAAAAGAGGATTACATCTCATCGGAGGCATTCCAAGCTCCTATACATTATTTTTCTACACCTCCGGAAGGAGTACAAACTAGGTCATATCCCACGAGTCACGCGGGACGATAGACGACACAGCTAGTGCGAACTAGTGATACTACCACTAACTCAGACCGATCCGTAGTAGTCCTCGTAGAAGTCACCTCCATAGCCTGGAAGCTCAACATGATCATCCGGAAACAGACGATCTCGCGGAGCTTGTGGACCATAGGGGCTAGGATGAGGCCTTGGACCAACAGACGGTGGCCTGCGGGGACCGCGAGGTGGGGTGATGCCTCCTACATCACGCCAAACCATCACGTCTGGCAGAGCAGATCTCACAGGATAGAGATCGCGCATATCTGAACATCCAGCTTGCACCGCCGGTGCGAACCGAGTCAAAGTGGCCCAGTGGTCAGCACGGGTATTGAAGAGCTCTAACCTTAAGGCCCGATTTTCACGGTCCTTATCCTCGAGCATCTCAGCAGTGGTGCGAGTCCGTGAATCCTCCTGAGTGGGGTCAGCATAGATAGCCTGGAGATACCCTTGTGCTCCCGGAAGTGATCCTGGCATATACCGGAAATCAGAGTCCCGAAATATACCAGATCTGACTCGCATAATGGTCATCATAGAGTAGGCGGCGTCCTGCACAGCCATCTCAATGGTAACCCCGAGTCCATAGGAGCAGTGAAGAGGCTCGGTGGATCCAGGATAAGATGGAAATATCCTGACAGTGCAGAGATACTGGCTTTGATTAAAGTCTCGGAATTGCTCTTCGACCGTGTACTCAGGATACCAGCGGTATCCAGCCTCAGTCATTACCCTGACCAACTTGGCAGTATGGCCGGGTACATCTAGGCATCGAGTCAGGCGAACCACTTGATTGAGGTCGCGAGTGGCCATCTGAAAGCACAATCATAATGCAAGGGCATTAGAATTTCTAGCAAAATTTCGGTAGCATAACAGCTGTAAATGCTCAAGAAGGATTTTGAGACATTTGACAAAGGATTTCATACACACTCAACATCATCATATCAAAGTTCTGAATCCATTCTAACAACATAATGTGGTAGTAGAACTGAACTAGGCTTGTATCCATCAAACTTATAAGGTACTACTGATTAGTAACACGTGATCCTGATAGAGAGAACAGATCCTAATTCCTTAACCCCCGGTGGAAGAATGGACTGACTCAGATCAGAATGTCATAAGATAAAGGAGTAAAAAGAGCCTTACGTTCCATCCCACAAACAATTCCCCTACATATAACTAAAGAATTTCTAGACTCAACATCGACCAGTTTGGCTTGGAGAACCTACAGGCAGTCCGGCTCTGATGCCAACGCTGTCAGGACCCCGACTCGATGTCACATCGATCTAGCCGGTAACACCTCATATCACTTTGCGGCCTCACGCACGGTATCCCCACGGGTGTCGCCTTACCTTTGCCCGGGACCGTTTGCGCCTTTTGGCTCACGTATATGATAGTGTCGCTAGCATCCATATGATAAAGAGCCCGGGCTGACATGACTAGTCGTAAACCCAAAGTGGCACAGACTTACAGGGACAGGCATCCATGACCCAGCTTCGAACGTGTCGGTCATCAGCAAGTGGGTCCGGGCTGTAGCACTGGGCTAGCAGGACTCCGGTAAACCGGGCTGTAGCGGGCTAACAGGACTCCGGTACTCAAAGCGTGACATTTCCCCGAAGGGACAGACACAGGAACGAAGAAGGACACATGCCGGCCAGCCTAAGTGTTCCAGAGCAGTAGCAAGCTACCATGGCTCAGCGGTAACACTAGGAGACATTTCCCGGTAAGAGAGGCTACTAAAGATAAACAACTAGATAGTCAGATCCCACACATACCAAGCATTTCAATCATACACACAATATGCTCGATATGTGCAAATACAACGAAGCATCACAACATGACTCTACGACACAAGTACTTTATTTAAGGCTCAGGGAGCCATACATAACATACACAAAGGTACGGGTCTCACGACCCAACATACAAGTCATACAGTCATACAAACCAGCAGCGGAAGTAACTTGTCTGAGTACAGACAACTAGTAAAATAAAAGAGGCTTGGAAAGCCTAGCTATACTACGTGGTCCTTCACAAGCTCAGGGTCACCACCTGGGTCTTTAGCCTACTCGTTGATGTCAACGTCTACATAGAACCCATCAGAAGGGGTTGCAGCGTCTTCTGTAAAAATGTAAATTATAGCAACATGAGTACAAAGGTACTCAGCAAGACTTACATCAGATCCTACATACATGCTTAGTATCAAGAAGGGTTGGTGGAGTTATTGCAGCAAGCCAGCTTTGACTCTTGGCTAGGCTATCCTACGATACTCCAACTTGAAATGGTTTTGCGCACACGAGTCCACTACTCACCACTTCAATACACTACCGAGGATCCACCTCCGTCTTCCTACGGAAGAGCCATCCTCGGCACTCACACTTATCTTGAGGCTTTTAACAGTTTCCATTTACTTGTCTATGAACTGTATAGGCAACCAAGTAGTCCTTTACCGCGGACGCGGCTATTCGAATAGATTATGATAACCCTGCAGGGGTGTACTTCTTCATACATGTTTCCACCACTTAGCGTCTGCACACGACATGTGCTCGGCAGACTTCAAGCGAAAGCCGACGTGGGTGTAGACCACGACCTACCTAAACACTTAAGCCTCTAGTCCAGGTTTATCGCCTATTCAGGTTCCATCCGCAGGGAGTCCGGCCGGGGTTTCCCATACGGCCCCGAACGATGTGAACAGGGTTCCCGAGATACCTAACGGGTATTCGGTACACCCGGCCACGTACCTACCGCATCACAGCCCACCCCTACGGTCAGCGCTGTCCACGGCCTCCAGTAGGCTACAAACACCAGAAACTACTTGCAACTCCTGGACAGAGAGCTAGGGTGAATAAGAAGTCGAGCGGGGTCATATTTCAGGGCCCAATGCATGGTAGTAGCTGTATCTTAAATCACGCATACAGATCTCAGTGCTTAAGGTCGGCTTCAATGAAACAACCCACCATGTACTCCTACATGGCCTCTCATCGATACCTTTACCAAATCGTGTTCACCACACCACTCTCATTACCGACATAATCATTTCACTCTAGCCCATCACCCAGATGAACCAGACCTGACACGACTCTAAGCATAGCAGGCATAGCAAGGTAGGAACAACACATACATATGGCTCAATCAACTCCTACACATGCTAGTGGGTTTCATCTAGTTACTGTGGCAATGACAGGTCATGCAGAGGAAATGGGTTCAACTACCGTAGCACACAGCAGTTTGAATCGCGTTGTCTTAATGCAGTAAAAGAGAGCAGGAGCGAGAACATGGGATTGTATCGATATGATCAAATGGTTGGTTGCTTGCCTGATGGTTCGATGCACTGATACGGTTCTTCGTTAGGGTAATCACGGTACTCCTCGGAGGCAGAACCTGTCGCAAAGGACACCGATACACAACCATCACCAAACAATGTGCAACAATATGATGCATGCATGAAACATGGCAATATGAGTGTGTTGGGCTAATGCAACTAAAACCAGAAGGGTTTGAACAAATTTGAATCAAGGATTCAAATTTCAAATTCAAATATGGCCTTTTAAAGTGCTTTTCCTTGTTCTGCTTAAAACATCAATTTAACTTGTTTGATCATGCATGAAAATAGTACAGATGGATAGATTGGATTTTTCTGATCATTTTTCATATATAATTTGTCCAATTTGGAGTTACAGAATAAAAGTTATGAATTTTTGAAGTTTAAATTATATTCTGGAATTTCCTGATTTAAATTAAATCCAGAAATTATAGTTATTGCGCCAGCATGACGTCATCATGACGTCAGTGGTCAACTGCGGCTGGCTGAGGTCAAACCTGACGTGTGGGGCCCACACGTCAGTGACAGGGGGGTTAAACAGGGTTAAATTAATCCTAATTACTAATTAGTGGCGCTGGGGCCCACTGGTCAGTGTCAGGGGGTTAACTAACAGTGGTTAGCGTTAATCCTAATTAGCTACAGGGCTGGGCCCACCTGTCAGGGACTCAGGGGGGTCCTGCCGTGGTCAAGGTGGGTCAAACCCACCGGCGACGTGACGCCGGCGAGGCCCGAGACGGCGGCGCGATGCGGGATCGCGCTACAGGGCACGGGCGAGGCCGTTCTTGGGCTCGTTGGAGAGCTCTTGCTCCCGCGCGTCGAACGGTGGTGGTGGCCGAGCCTGGGGTGGCCAGTACCGTCGACGGCGAGCTCGTGAGCGGCGGCCGGAGTTCGGGTGCGGTCGGAGTCGGCGTTGCAGGGTGTTTGGAGAGGCGTTGGTGCGTGCTGCGTGCTCCTAGTGAGGCGTGGAGCATGATAGTGTGCTCGATTGGGCGCTACGGTGACCGTGGCCACGACGACGACATCGCCGGCGGCGTGGAGCTCTCGGCCAAGGTGGGGCTAAGGCCTAGAGGTCGAAAGAGACCCGGGAAGAAGGGGGAAACGACTCGGGGGCTCACCGCGGTTGCAGTGGGCGTCGAAGCGGGCTCGGAGACGCGCTGGAGACGGCGAATTCGTCGGCGATGATGGTCGGAGCCCGAAGAGGGGAACGGCGACGTGGCGGCGATGCAGGGCTTCCGGGGGCCCGTGGAGCGGTGGGGAAGAAGAGGGGGTTGTGGCGGAGCTTCTGAGCTAGTCGGGGGAGCGAGGGGTGGCCGGAGATGGCTGCTATGGAGAACGGCGGCGACGGTGGTGTTCGGCCGTGTGAGAGAGAGAGCGAGGGAGAGGAGGGGAGAGCCGGGGGAGAGTGAGAGAGAGCAGGGGGGAGGCGTGGCGTCGTCCGGGGCATCGAGCGAGGAGGGGAGGGCAGGCAAGCAGGGAGAGAGGTGGCGTGGCGCGGTGGCGCGCGCGCGCGCCGGCCACACTCCCCTCCCTCTGTCGGGACAAAGACGACAGAGGAGGGAGACGGGCTGGGCCGCCTACTGGCTGGGCCGGCCAGCTGGATGGGCTGCACAGGGAGGAGCCCAGGTAAGCTTCTCCCTTTTATTTTTTTTCTGTTTTCTAATTTCTGACATTTGTTTTGATTTAAATAATATATTAAATCATTTATTTAACTTATGCCAATTTTTGCAGGGGCTAGATATATTATTCCAGAGCTCCTTTAGAAATGGCATAATATTTGGACCATATTTCATATATATAGAAATATATTTCCAATGCAAATATTTATGCATTAATTCCAAATGCCCAAAATAAATGTCCATGAGCCACTAAAAATATTGGTTTGATTTTTATCTCTGTCCAATATTTTCAGAGAGCAACATGAGCATTTTCTTGGACCTTCTTGGAGAAATTTTTATTTGGGTTATTTTCAAAATGATTCAGAGGGTTTCACAAATCCCCATTTCAAGTTAAATGGAATATTAAACATGATGCACACACTCTAATGCATGACTAGCTAGGGTGTGACACCGTTCTTCTTCCTTGCGGGATTTCAGGCAAGATGACCATACCCTCGAAATCACTTCTATCTTTGCCTGCTAGTTGCTCACTCTTTTGCTATGCCTATGCCGCGATACCTACCACTTGCTTATCATGCCTCCCATATTGTTGAGCCAAGCCTCTAACCCACCATGTCCTAGCAAACCGTTGTTTGGCTATGTTACTGCTTTGCTCAGCCCCTCTTATATCGTTGTTAGTTGCGGGTGAAGATTGGAGTTGTTCCTTGTTGGAACATGGATATTTTGTTGGGATATCACAATATCTCTTATTTATATTAATGCATCTATATACATGGTAAAGGGTGGAAGGCTCGGCCTTATGCCTGGTGTTTTGTTCCACTCTTGCCGCCCAAGTTTCCGTCATATCGGTGTTATGTTCCCGGATTTTGTGTTCCTTACACGGTTGGGTTATAATGGAACCCCTTGATATTTCTCTTTGAATAAAACTCCTCCAGCAAGGCCCAACCTTGGTTTTACCATTCGCCACCTAGCCTTTTTCCCTTGGGAGTCACGCATCCCAAGGGTCATCTTTATTTTAACCCCCCGGGCCAGTGCTTGTCTAAGTGTTGGTCCGAACTAAAGCCACCTGCGGCGCCACCTCGGGGAAACTTGAGGGCTGGTTTTAGCTGTACGTAGTGTTCATCCGGTGTTGCCCTGAGAACGACATATGTGAAGCTCCTATCGGGATGTCGGCGCATCGGGCGGTCTTGCTGGACTTGTTTTACCATTGTCGAGGATGTCTTGTAACCGGGATGCCGAGCCTGATCGGATTGTCTTGGGAGAAGGAATATCCTTCGTTGACCGTGAGAGCTTGTGATGGGCTAAGTTGGGACATCCCTGCAGGGATTTGAACTTTCGAAAGCCATGCCCGCGGTTATGTGCAGATGGGAATTTGTTAATGTCCGGTTGTAGAAAACCTGAAACTTAACTTAATTAAAATACATCAACCGCGTGTGTAACCGTGATGGTCTCTTTCCGGCGGAGTCCGGGAAGCGAACACGGTGTTGGAGTTATGCCTGACGTAGGTTGTTCTAGGATCACTTTTTGATCATAGTTGTTCGACCGTGCTTTTGCCTCCTCTTCTCGCTCTCATTTGCGTATGTTAGCCACCATATATGCTAGTCGCTTGCAGCAGCTCCACCTCATACCTTTTACATTACCCATAAGCTTAAATAGTCTTGATCACGAGTGTGTGAGACTGGTGAGTCCCCGTGACTCACAGATACTTCCAAAACCAGTTTGCAGGTGCCGATGTTATTGACCAGGTGACGCAACCAAGCTCAAGGAGGAGCTCGATGAAGATCTTGTCCTTTGTGTTGTTTCCGTTCTAGTTGATCAGTAGTGGAGCCCAGTTGGGACGATCGGGGATCTGTGTAGCATTTGGAGTAGTCTTCTTTTATTTTGGTTCCGTAGTCGGACCTTGATTGTATCTGGATGATGTAATGCTTTATTTATGTATTGTGTGAAGTGGCGATTGTAAGCCAACTATGTATATCTTTCCCTTATGTATTACATGAGTTGTGTGAAGATTACCTCACTTGCGACATTGCTTTCAATGCGGTTATGCCTCTAAGTCATGCTTCGACACGTGGGAGATATAGCCGCATCGAGGGCGTTACAAGTTGGTAATCAGAGCCTTCCCTGACTTAGGAGCCCCCTGCTTGATCAAATCGCTGGCGTTGTTGAGTCTAGAAACATGTTTTGAGTCATTTAGGAATTATATATCGGAGAGTTAGGAGTTCTTTTTACTACTCAGTCCCTTCGTCGCTCTGGTGAGGCATCCTGACATAGAGTTTTGACTCTTCTCTTCTCAGATTTCACTAAAGAAATTGAGGATCACGCGGGTATCTTGGAATCGTTCCGATGGTTTTGTGACGAGAACATTGTTCTTGGTGCCTCCTGACATTTAGGGGTTGTGGCAGTGTCCCGGGGAGTTGAGCTCCGAGGTGTTGTCGTCACAATTTTATCGTTGAGATTCTGGAATACCTGAGTTTCGCCGACATCGAAAATGTCTTTTATGCAGTTGTTGGTGAGATAACCTCGACACCACCCAGTACTGGGGCGGGAGTTCGGGAGTATTGCCATAACTCGTATAACGGATGCTTTTCGAAGGTTGAGGTAAACGATTTCCGAAAGTTTCTTGGTTATGTGTTGAAGGATGGATACAGCTAGATGTAGGATTTGTTAGTTTTGGGTGAGATATTATGCTTCCCCTGTATCCCCAACACCTAATTGCATAACCGGATATGTTCGGGAGTTTCATAAGTGGGAATTCAAGTAGCTCTTAGGATATCTTTCCGACAGATGTATGATATAAATTGGGGTTCGACGTCTTTTGGTCCACCTATCCACGGTTGGTTTTATAGTGGTCTCGTTGTGTCTTAAAGAGTCCTTGGCTATGCCGACTCGAGGACGCTTCCTATGTCATGTGCACTGCCTTATACATGATGGTGTTGTACGATCGAGCCCGTGTAGGCCCCACCACGAAAACTTCGGACGAAATCTCTATCATATGTTTGTTCCTGCTTATTCTGCAAGGCAATCCTTTGCTTTGTTTTGGATTGTGGTATTCGAGTTGCTTCGAAGTCAAATGTTGATTCCATACCTTTCCTAAGCGGTGTTCTCATATTCCTATGTGAATACTAATCCTTCTCGTTTATCGAGATTGTCTTGTTAATCCTTTTCAACTGGCGTGTTCTCTCTTCAAGTGGATCTGATCTTTTTCAACATCCGCAAGATCAACTCAAGTCTTCTCAACGGCGTTCGTTTCATCCATCCCAAGTTGTCTTTGTTTTCCCACCCACCCACCCTTGTTTCTTCAAGGACTTGGATTTCGTAATCAAGTATCATCTTATTGATGAGAAGCCTCTCCATTCTTTTTCCGTCTATGTTCTTATCCGGCTATTCTCATGAAGATTCTAATGGACCTTCAAGCTTGTCATTCTTCATTCTTTTCATCTCCGGTGTTCTCAAGACAAGCTTTGTTGATCATACCCTTTCCTCGTTTCAATGCTTTCTCATGCCGAGGCAATTCTTAATCATCCATTTCTCCCCTTGTAATTCAAGATCAGTTCAACCTATTTCGAGGTTGTTACCTCATTCTAGCCATTTAATTCAACCGGCGCAATCTCTCTTTTAAATTGTTCAGCGGTGTTTCTTTTGAGTGGGCCCTAACCCACAAGTCTTTTTCCAGGATCTTACCTGACTCTTCTTATTTTCCCGGACCTATCCTAAATTCTTTTCAAAGTTTGACGTAAGTATGATTTTCATCAGTCCAATGCTTTTCTCCAAGATCTTTCAAATTCTTTTCATCGTTTGGCTCAACCCATTCGCTTTTCATTATCCCGAAGTATCTCAACAACTCTTGTTGGTGTTTCGCATCATCATTTGAAGACTGAAGAAGATTTTTCTCTCAATCTTGCTCCTTTCTCTTCAAGATTCATGGTTTTAGCTTGTTGCCATCCTCTCATAATTGTTTTCGATTGTGAGAATTCTTCTCAACCATCTGGAGCAATTCAGGAGTATTTTTTTCAGTTTGATTATCTGGAGTCCATCAATTCAGGTTTATTCATTCTCAGCTGTCAGTTATCATTCTCCAGTCTTACCGGTGCATCGTTCAAGTGATCCCTAATCAGTCGTGATCCCTTCATTCTCATGTATCTAGATTGTCTCAAGTATCTTCGTTCATTTCACAATTCTTACCCGGTGAGTCATCCCTTTACTTCGTTCTTTTTCAATTCTTACGATGGTTCATTCAAGATTTCTTTTCCTTCGTTATCATATCAATTTATTCGTTGTTCCAATCCTACCGGTGGTTCGTTGAAGATCTTCCCGAGTTGCGCAATATCTATTCTAATCCTTTCTACAAGAATAAGTAGTATGCTAAATCCGTTGCTTGTCATCAATTTAAATTGGTGAAGGATACGCATAATGTAATTATTATTCTTGTTTCATCCATATGTTAATCCTTTCTTCCGGAGTTTGTTCACAATGACTAATTCTCGTTGTCATTTGTTCATCTTCTCTTTTTCCCGGAGTTCCAACCTCTTTCAATTATATCATCACGGAGATTCATCTAAGTCGGTACAAGGATTCATCTTGTGTTTTCAACTTCTCTTTCCTCTTGTTTGATCATTCTTGTCGGGTTGTAGGTGCGACATATGCCAACGGGTGGCTTATCATTGTGGGAGTCAGTAAGACGTCGCCGGTGCCTGGAAATGGGATGAGGCGAAGACATGCACGCCGGCGAATTTTACCCAGCTTCGGGGCTCTCCGTGGAGATAACACCCCTACTGCTGCTCTGCGGGGTCTCCGCATGATCACTAGATGAACAAGTAGCTACACGATGCTCCTTGAGCTGTTCAACAAGAGGAGGAAGAAGGGCACGGCTCGCTCTCTTCTCCTCCCTATGTGGTGTCTAAAACTAGCAATGATCAACCCTTTGCATGGGTGTCCCGGGGGGTTTATGTAGGCCTACCCCCCGGGGGTACAATGGTAATCCGGCTGGGCGTGGGGCCCAGCCGTCTGTGTCTACACTCACCGGCTTCTGCGCCGGCTGCTGGGGCCCGCCGGCTGGTGGGTCCTGCCGGCTGCCGGCTCCTCGGTCGACAGGCGGGCCCCACTGTCCAGGGCCTGGTCGGGGACTGGTTACTGTTGCTCAATCCTGGTGACGAGGGCTTCGCCGAGGTGGGCGTGGCTATAGTGCCGCCATCCGGCGGGTGATCGCTGTAGCCTCACCGCGTCTTGTCTTCTTAGTGGGGCGTTTCCTTCGAGGGAGGTGGCAAGCCAGCTGTGGAGAGCCGGCTTTGTCTTGGGCCGAATGGGGGAGGCCTGGCCGCCTTCAGGTGTCTCTCTGCCCGAAGGGGCCCACCGCCCGTGGGCCGCACTGGCGGCCCGTCGTGGATGACATCAAGGTCAACGTGGCAACAGTGCCGCACCAGACGGGCCATGGCCACCAGTATGGCGCACTGTGCCAGGCGTGCTCCGGGATTCGAGGGTGGCTGGCTTTACTGTAGCCACGCCCCGTCACATCGCCGTTATGTGGATGCAGACTTCGAGGGTACGATCTTGACCGCTTTGTGGGAGCCGGCCTCTTGGAGTCGGCCTTCTCGCGGCCAGCTTCTCGGAGCCGGCCCTCCCGCGGCTTTCTTCATGACGGCTGAAGTCGGGCCGCCTTCCGATAGTCGGCCTGGGAGACAGCCGGCAAGGGGAAGGCGGCCCCGCATCTTGGATTCTTGAGGGCCGGATCGGCTTGTAATTTTTTCGGAAGGGCCAGGGGAGCCGGCTAGGCTACCTGTGATCATTTACTCCGACAGTAGTCCCCGAAGCTGATCGAGCTTCGAGGCTGACAAAGGGACGAGAAGCTTGGTCAGCTTCCTATCCCGAGGGGCCGGCTTTGCTTGTCCGCGCCATCTTCGGAAAGATCCGTTTCTCGTAGGCAGGAACGCGGGTCGCCCTGTGAGCTGACCGCGCGCCGTCCCGCGGGCCACGTGGCAAGGAAATCCTGCCAACGCACGCGCGTGACGGGACGCCGCTGTAGGCCCGTGCCCGCCACTCGTAGGCCTCGGCCCGAGCGCGGATCTTCTGCGGCCCACATGGACCGCTCGCCTTCCTGCAGCAGTTTTATTACGCCGTCAGGGCACAATAATCGCGGGACGTGGGGGAGTGGGTGCAATTGATCCCCACGTTCCCCCACGCCACGCCTCCTCGGCTCTGTCGCGCGGGTCTATAAGTAGGAGGAGGAGGGGGAGCGGCAGAGGCTCGCACGCTCTCCCTTGCTCCGCCCCTTCTCGCCTTCCTTCTTCTTCCCTTCGCCACCGCAGCAACCCATTGCCGCGCCATTCCGCCGTCAGGCCTCTCGGTTCCTTTGGTCCCGCCGTAGCGGGGTCGTGCGCGTCTCCGCCGTCGCTTCGTCTTGCTCCCCGCCACATCGCTCCCATGGCGCTGTCGAGCTCGTGGGATGGCTCCAACGTCCACGAGGACCACGTCGAGTTCCTCCGCCGGACGCGGCGCCTGCCGGGCGAGAACTTCGTGCGGGTTCGTCGGGCGCCGAAGAAGGAGATCTCGCCAGCGCCGGAGGAGGGCGAGCGGGTGATCTTCCGCTCGCACTGCCTGCGCGGCTTCGGCCTCCCGGCGAGCGGATTCCTTCGAGCTTTACTTGAATTCTACCACCTCCAACCGCATCACCTCACGCCCAACGCGGTGATGCTGCTGCCGGCTTTCGTCACCCTGTGTGAGGGCTTTCTTGGGGTTCTCCCCACTCTCGATCTCTGGGGGGAATTCTTCCAGAGCTAGCTCGGCACCGTCGTCGCGGGCGTGCCCGCCCCCTGCGGAGCCTTCATTGCCATGAGGCGGACGGGCGAGAACAACCCGTTCCCGCCCATCCCGCTGATCCAGTCGGTAAAGCTCTGGCAGAAGTCCTACTTTTACGTGAAGAACGTCGCCCAGCAAGGCGACTACGTCAACCTGCCGTCTTACGTAGCCGGCCCGCCGACTGGGAGGCAACCTTCGTGGAGCTACCGGGCCAGGTCGCTGTCTCAGGACGGGAACGCAGCCGTCTCCTGGCTTCGGGTGATGATCCAGTCGGAGGGCCTGACCGGCGCCGACTTGGTGGCCGCCTTCGTGGAGCGCCGAGTACTTCCGCTCCAAGGCCGGCCTCACATGATTTGCCAAATGAGCGGCCGCTTCGACCCATGCCGGCTGAGCACCAGGGAGATGCCTCATGCAGAGGTGTCTTACATGGTGAACTACATCTCCAACTGCAAGCTCGCCGAGGATTGGCGATACGGCAAGGGGCCGTATTCCCGCGCCAACCCTCTGCCTGCCGTAAGTTTTTCTTCTTTTTCTTCCTTTTTGTAGTCGGCCTCATGATAGCCTACCTTTAATCAGTTGGTTTGCCCTTAGCAGAACCCTCTTCTTCTGCCGGCGGACGGGGCCGCAGCGGTAGAGCGCCAGCTCCTCCCCGACCGCATGGTGGACAACGCCAACGATCCGGACCTGGGAGCTGCCGCCATGGAAGACGCCATCGTGGGGGAAGGCGACGAGGTAGGAGGCGCGGGGTCCGGAGCCGGCTTCAAGGACTGGCGGGACGACGACGAGGTCGAAGCCGCCCCGCACCGCCAGTCGGCGCTTGATCATCAAGGCGCGGGCTCGTCTGCCGCGCAGTTGCCCGTGGCGGCGCGCAGAAGCGCCGGGCCGTGTCGACCTTCTTCGGCAGCCGGGCGAAGAAATCCAAGGCTTCCACAGCGGCGATCAAGCGGGATGAGGCGGCCGCGAAGGCAGCCTGCTTCCGTAAGGCGGTGAAACAACCACAGGCGATCTCGGCGTAAGTCGTCGAACATCTTGTATATTATATATATATATATATTTTGTTGTCCTATTTGATTGAAGCCCTTCTAAACTTTTCTTTGCTTGCCGGACAGGGCACCGCTTTCCCTTGAACGAGGTCCTGGCGGCTCCGTAGTCGGGCCGACTGGAGGGTCCTCAGGCTCCCGTCGCATCGACCTTAGGGAGGCCACGGTGCGGAATGCACGGGAGGAGCGGGAGGCGGCGGAGCGAAGGACCGCCGAGGCGGCGAAGGAGCAGGCCGATGCGGCGGCCAAGGCCCGGGCGGAGGCGGCAGCCGCGGAGACGGAGGCGGAGGCCTCACACAACCAACCTCCGCTGCTCGTCGTTCCCCTCCGCGCCGTGGCCCCCGACATCCCCGTGCCCCCGTCGGAGGAGGTCGACCAAGACACGCCGGTGATGGAGAGGAGGGAGGACCACGTGGTCTCCATGGAGGGGGCGCCGCAGACGGCGCCGACTGGAGCGGGCCAAAGCGGCCAATCAGCCGCGGCACCAGAGCAGTCGGCCGGGGGCGAGCCGGAGGCGGGAGCCGGCCTCGAGGTGCAGCCGACATTGCACCGATGCGCAGGGGGAGGCACCTTCGCGCCGGAGCCGCATCGAGCTGCGGACACCAGCCAGACGGCGGAGGCCCTGGAGGCGGCCAGCGCCAGCACGTCCGAGTGGACTCCCAGCGGGGGGACGGGCGAGCTAAACGCGGCGGCCCAAGGAGGTCCGGAACCGGCTTCAATCCCAAGCCGCCTCACTGCAGCGATACACCCAAGAGTTCCTCGCGAAGCGGGCCGTCATCCGGGTGAGTCTTCTAACCTTGGTTGTTTTGCTCTTTTGATTTCTTCCGTGGGGGCGCGTCAGCGCACCCACTGGGTGTAGTCCCCGAGTTTCGAGTCGGCTGTTGCGCAGGCGGCTTGGAACTTACTAGGTCCTGACAACTATCTTATTCTCGCCTCCTGTCTGATCTTCCAGGAGTATCATAACCTCCGCGTTGCTGCCTTCAACTCCGAGGCTCAGGAGCTGGGCCGGAGAACCGAAGACCTGACCAGCAGCCAGAGTGTGTGCTTTGTTTTGTTCATCTCCTATGGGGGCGCGTCACCGCACCCACTAGGTGTAGTCCCCGAGATTCGGGCCGACTACTGAGCAGTCGGGTCGGATCTTCCTTGAAGACTTCTTCCTTATTGATTTTCCTTTGTCTTCATGTTTGCAGGAGCCAATGCCGACTTGAAGGGGCAGCTCAGCGGGGCGCAGGCCGCCCTTCGCGCCAAGGAAGCCGAATACAACACCTTCGTCCTAGAGCGTGACCGCCTGGCCAAGAAGTTGGCCGACCAGAAGGAGAGCCACAAGGCGGCCCTGAAGAAGGCGCAGGATAGCGAGGACGCCCTGAAGGCCGAGTTCGAGACTGAAGCAGCGGGCTGGGCTGAGACAAAGCAAGCGCTGAACGAAGGCTTCGGTCGTATTGAGGATTTGATCGATGGTAAGCCGCCTTCCTCACTCCTTTCTTGCCCCTTGATTTGTGTTCTGACTTGTGCTGCTTTTTGTTCTCTGCGAAGACTACTTAACCGGCTACTCCGTCTTCGCCACCCAAACCATTGAGGCCCATCGCGAGGCGCGCTGGCAGGCGGGGGCTGAAATCGCGCCGGATGCGAGCCGGACGCTTGAGGAGCAACTCTTGGCGGTCCAAGCCCGGCTGCAGCCGGCCCACCGTATGCTCCGCCGCCTTCAGCGCGCCGGGGCGCAGGTGTCGGCCGCCCTCTGGCCAGGCGAGACAATTCCCCGAACCCCGAGTCGGACTGCCGACTGGCTGTAGGTTGCGGTTGGCCGCTTCGAGGCCTGAAGGCATCGACGGCCCGGCTTGGGGCTGCGCGGGCGCTAGAGTTCGTCCGAGCCTGGTATCCGGGGCTGAACCTGGACTAGCTGCGCACCTGGCGGCTGGAGGCCGACAAGGAGATGGAGGAGGTGCGACCGGCTATCGCTCAGCGTGCTTCGACGATCGCCGAGTGCACTGATATCAGTGTCTTTGCTCCTGAAATAAATGACGACGGCGTTGCCCAGCCGGAGGAGTGGTTCGGGCTGGACCCGGCGGCGAGTGAGGACTCGGCAGAGGAGATCGCCTCCAGCGATGAAGGCGAAGACGACGAAGGAGAGGAAGGCGAAGACGTTGAGCCGGCCAGTGAAGCGGTCAGCCAGCCTAAGCCTGACCATGCCTCGAGCAACGAGGCGTGTGCAAGCGCGCCTTCTGCGGGAGGCGGTAATCATGTCGAGGTTCACCAGCCGGCCACTCCTCCAGCCGGCACTGCCGTCTCCACCGACCTGCCCGACTCGCCAGTCGCTCCCCTGGCTTAATCTGCCGTCCTTGCTTTTCCTGTTTGTTACCCTTTGAAGAATTTTTATTAAACTTGCGCAGTTCCACCCACTGGGGGTGTATACGAACTATGTTGAATGCTGGCCTTTTGAAGGTCTTTTGTGTAAATATGATTGTGTGCGTGTTTGGTTTCCATTCCCGTATGCTTTTTATCCTTAGGCGGTTTCCTTTGCCGCCTTCCCCTTTTGGGGAGGCAAGTACTCGAGCTTTCTTAGATTGAAGTGAGGTGAATGGAAGCCGGCCGGCCGGCTACTCTGGTAGTCGGCCGGTGGTGGGAGAAAAAACGGCTTTTGTTATGTTAGTCCGTTAGTCCCTAGCCGTTTTTCGTGTGGGCGTCCTTTCCTGCCTTTAACACTTGCCAGCCGGACAGCCGGTTCTTCGAACTGCGACTTTTCGCAAGAGAAGGCTTGGGTTCCGGCACACTACTTGTCTGACTGCGGGTAGGACTTCTAATATAACTCCAGGCGGCCAGTCCCCGGGCCGACTAGTCGAACCCGGTGCCGGACGAAAAAAGTGAATGTAATGACAAGGTCATAAGCATAATATTCTTCATTTATAGATAAAAGATGGCAGTCCCCGAGCTCTCCTCGAGGGGCCTATTGTCTCATACTTTGTACAAAAGTTAGCGTGATACATACTGCATTTCAACTGTAAAATCTTCGGAGGAGGTTGGCGTTCCATGGTCGTTCCGACTCCTTGCCGGAATCATCTCTCTTGCGTGCCTTCGGCTTCTGTGCGTCGATTAGGTAGTAGGAGTCGTTGCCTAAAGCTATGCTGATGACGAAGGGGCCCTCCCAAGGAGCTGAGAGCTTGTGCTCGTCGGCCATTCGCTAGATCAGCCAGAGCACAAGATCGCCCTCTTGGAAGGATCTTGGCTTGACCTTCTGGCTATGGTAGCGGCGCAGGACCTGCTGATAGATGGCAGACCGGCTGAGGGCTAATAGCCGGCCTTCTTCCAGCAGGTCAATGTCGTCTTCTCGCGCTTCCTTGGCCTCCACCTCTGTGTACATGGTTACCCGAGGCGAGTCGAACTCGATGTCGGTTGGGATGACCGCCTCGGCACCATACACGAGGAAGAAAGGAGTGAAGCCGGTTGACTTGTTTGGGGTAGTGCGCAGACTCCAGAGGACGGCCGGCAGTTCATCGAGCCAACAGCCGGCCAAACGCTCCAGTGGTACGACCAGTCGGGGCTTGATGCCGGCAAGGATGAGGCCGTTGGCTCGCTCGACCTGGCCGTTTGACTGCGAGTGGGCAACGGACGCTAAGTCCAACCGGATGCCCTGCGTCGCGTAGAAACGTGCCAAGGCTCCCTTGGCGAAATTCGTGCCATTGTCGGTGATGATGCTGTGTGGCACGCCGTACCGAGTTGTTATATCTGCGATAAATGTCACGGCAGTCGGCCCATTTAGCTTCTTGATCGGCTTTGCCTCAATCCATTTGGTGAATTTGTCCACAGCGACAAGCAGATGTGTCATGCCACCGCGCGCCGTCTTGAATGGGCCCACCATGTCCAGTCCCCAATGGCGAAGGGCCAAGTGAGGGGAATGGTCTTAAGTGCAGAAGCCGGCATGTGTTGCTTGGAGCTAAAGAGTTGGCACCCTTTGCAATGTTTAACTAACTCCTTGGCGTCATCCAAAGCAGTCGGCCAAAAGAAACCATGGCGGAAAGCTTTGGCGACGAGTGATCTTGAGGCCGCATGGTGGCCGCATTCTCCTTGGTGGATGTCTCTGAGGATTGCAATGCCCTTCTCTTGCTCGACACATCGCTGGAGGACTCTAGTGACACTATGCTTGACGAGCTCTCTGTTGACGATTGTGTATGCTCCGGCTCGGCGTTGGACTTGTCTTGCCTCTATTTCGTTAGCCGGCAGATCTTGGTTTATTAGGAAGTTGAGGATGGATTGAGCCCATGATGGAGCTGCGACTTCTTCTATTGCCAACACGGCTACTGCGACCAGGGCGGGCGGGCTGGGTGGTGAAATGCTGGAGTCGGTCGCTGCCTGTTGTGTTGGTGCATTCTTCGGGCCGACTACCGCAGTCCCCGAGCCGGGTGTGGCGGTCCCCGGGTCGGGCATAACTACGGAAGTCCCCGAGCCGCCTACTGATGTCCCCGGGCCGACTATCGAACTCCCCGGGTCACCCGCTTGGTTCTTCGAGCCGGACTCGGCTGCATCGAGGTCAGGCGGCACAAAGATGGAATTAGACTCGGGAGACGGCTTGATAGACGGCTTGAGGAGGCGTTGTAGAGAGAAGCCGGTTGGTATTGCTTGCCGAGTGGAGCCTATTCGAGCCAGGGCATCAGCTGGCTCGTTGTCGGCTCGCGGTACGTGGAGGAACTCGCATCCTTCAAAATACCCACTGATCTACTGAACGAGGAAGCGGTAGCTTGCCATATTTGCGTCCTTGGTATCCCAGTCGCCGGATGATTGCTGGACCACCATGTTCGAGTCGCCATAACATAGGATCCGGCGAATGCCGAGTTGTTTGGCAAGCCGGAGCCCGTCTATGAGCGCCTCGTACTCAGCCACGTTGTTGGAGGCGGCAAAGTGAATTTGCAGTGTGTATCTGAGCTTGTCGCCTTTGGGAGAGGTGAGGATGACGCCGACTCCCAAGCCGGTGCGCATCTTGGACCCATCGAAGTGCATGTTCCAATGAGTGGAGTCGGGAGCTGGCGGTAGGTACTGGGTGTCGGCCCAGTCGACGAGGAAGTCGGCCAATGCTTGGGACTTGATGGCGGTGCGAGGCTGGTAGAAGATCGTGTAGGGGGCCAGCTTGATGGCCCATTTCGCCACTCGACCGGATGCATCCCGGCTGCATATGATCTCGGCCAGCGGGGCGGTGCGTACAACCGTGATGGGATGCTCTTGGAAGTAGGGCTTCAGCTTCTTGGCGGTGAAGTACACGCCGTAGCACATCTTCTGGTAGTGCGGATAGTTCTGCTTCGAGGTAGACAGCACCTCGCTCAAATAGTACACCGGCCTCTGGACCGGCTGGGCTCGGCCCTCTTCTGGGCGTTGGACTACGATGACGGTGCTGACCACCCGGCTGGTTGCGGCAATGTAGAGGAGCATGGGCTCTTTCTCAGTCGGCGCCGCCAGGACAGGCGGCGTGGCCAGCATCTTCTTCAGCTCGTGAAAAGCTTGGTCGGCTTGGTCATTCCACTCGAAGTGGTTGGTCTTCTTCATGAGGCGGTAGAGGGGAAGAGCTTTCTCTCCGAGCCGGCTGATGAAGCGGTTCAGGGAGGCCAAGCATCCGGTAAACTTCTGGACGTCTCGAAGTTTGGTGGGAATCGCCATTCTCTCAATGGCCTTGATCTTTACTGGGTTGCATTCGATGCCGCGTTCGGAGACCAGGAAGCCTAGGAGCTGGCCGGCTGGCACTCCGAACACGCATTTCTCGGGGTTGAGCTTGATTTGGAACCGGCGTAGGTTCTCAAATGTTTCCTTGAGGTCTTCCAGCAAGGTGCCGCGCTTCTCCGTCTTCACCACAATGTCGTCTACGTAGACGTGGGCATTTCTGCCGAGCTGCTTGAGGAGGCACTTCTGCATGCAACGCTGAAAAGTGGCACCGGCATTTCTCAAGCCGAATGTCATAGTCAGGTAGCAGAAGGCTCCGAATGGCGTGATGAAGGCGGTCTTCAGGCGGTCTGCCGGATCTAACTTTATCTGGTGGTATCCTGAGTAAGCATCCAAGAAACTCAACAGCTCGCATCCGGCCGTGGAGTCTATCACTTGGTCAATCCTTGGCAGGGCAAAGGGATCTTTGGGGCAGGCCTTGTTGAGGCTCGTGTAGTCTATGCACATGCGCCACTTGTTGTTCTTCTTTAGCACGAGGACCGGGTTGGCGAGCCACTCTGGAAAGAAAACTTCCATAATGAAGCCGGCTGCCAGAAGCCGGGCTATCTACTCTCCCACAATCCTTCTTTTCTCCTCCGACAGTCGGCGGAGGGGTTGTTTGACTGGTTTTGCGTCTTCTCGGACGTGTAGCTTGTGCTCGGCGAATTCCTTCGGAACACCCGGCATGTCCTTGGGGGACAATGCAAAGATGTCCCGATTCTCACGGAGGAAATCGGCAAGCTCGCCTTCCTATTTGCTGTTTAGGTTTGCCCCGATGACGGCAAACCTCTCTGGGTGCTCGGGGTCAAGAGGTATCTTCTTTGTCTCCTTGGCCGGCTGGAAAGATCCTTGGGCATCATACTCCTTGGGATCGGGGGACAGGGCCGACTGTTTGCCGGCCATGGCCACGACTCGGTCCAACATCTTCTTTTCTTCGGCAATCACAAGGGACTCGGCCAGCCGGCTGCTGGCTGCTGCGCACTCGGAGGACTTCTTGTAATCGCCGGCTATGGTGATGACGCCCTTGGTGCTCGGCATCTTCATCTTGAGGTATGCATAGTGGGGAACTGCCATGAACCTGGCCAAGGCAGGTCGGCCAAGCAATGCATGGTAGGGGCTCACCAGGTCCACCACTTCAAACCAGATCGCTTCCCGGCGGAAATGCTCCTTGTCCCCAAAAAGTACATCAATCTTGATCTTGCCAATGGGGGCGCAGGACAGGCCGGGTACGATGCCATGGAACACAGTCCGAGTAGGCATGAGTTGCTTCGTCTTGACATTCAGCTTCTCCAGGGTGTCACGGTACAGGATGTTGATGCTGCTCCCGCCGTCTATCAGCACGCGGGAGAAACGGGCGGCGCGTCTATCCGTTGCAAGGGTGGCATCCAAAACCAACGCATAAGAGCCGGGAGATGGCATCACCTCTGGGTGGTCGGCCCGGCTCCAGCTGATAGGTTTTTCTGACCAGTGCATGTGCTCGGCGGGGTTGGCAGCGACCATGCTGACTTCTTGGTGCTCTCGGCGTTTGCTGCGCCGGTCTTCGGGCTGGCTTGTAAAGACGATGTAAGCGGCATGCTCGTCGGGGAACTCATCGTGCACGGCTCCGACTGCAGGCCGAGCGGTCGGCGGCTGCGGAGCCGGAGGCGGCGGACCGGCAAGCGGAGGCGGCGCGAGCCCTTCGCCTTTGGAGATTCGGGTGAGCCAGTGGCACTTCCGGGTCGTGTGGTTGGACGGCTTCGCGCCGCTGTGGAACTTGCATGGGGCGTCGAGAGTCTGCTCGTAGGAGAAGGCCGGCTGCCAAGCCGGCTTGCCGCCCCTCTGCTTCTTGGGTGCGGGCCGCCCTTCGGGCTGCTCGTCTTCGACTGTGGCCACCTGCCGACTGGTGGAGGGCGGCACGGGGCCCTTGCGCTTGTGGTCGTTCTGGTGTGGGCGTCGGCCGGAGTCCCCAGCCGGCGTCTTGGGCGCCGGGTTGAGTACCTTCCCGGACGCGTCTACCCGGAGTTCGGTCTTCATTGAGGAGTCGGCGGTGGCGTACTTGTCCGCTATGACCAGAAGCTCGTCGAGGGTAGTCGGCTCGTCGCAGAGGAGCTTGTGCTTGAGGAGGGTGCCTTCTCGGCACCCGGCAGTGAAGTATTCTATGGCTTGCACCTCGTGCACCCCTTCGCAAGAGTTGCGGAGCTCGGCCCAATGTGTGAGGTAGGCATGAGTGGACTCAGTGGGGCCTTGTACACACAAGGAGAGCTGTCTGGGCTTGGGAGCCCGCTTGTAGGTGCTGGTGAAGTTGCGGACGAAGGCTTCTGTGAAGTCTAGCCAGCTGTTGATGCTGTATGGCTTGAGGCTGTTGAGCCAGGTCCGCGCCGTGCCTTGCAGCATGAGGGGAACGTACTTCACGGCAACGCGCCTGTTGCCGTTTGCTATGCTAACCGCCATGGAGTAGTCGATCAACCAATCTTCCGGCTTCACGGAGCCATTGTACTTGGGTGTGTCTCTTGGGAGCGAGAACCCTTTGGGGAAAGGCTCGTCGCAGATGTGGGGGCCGAAGCAAGGCGGGCCGACATCGTCTTCTTCTTCCAGCGCCAGGGATCGCGCTAGGCGGTCGATCCGATGGCGTGCGTCATTCTCGCCGACTCCTTCGCGGCGACCTAGCCGGCCGCTGAGAGTCGGATGCGCAACAGGCGGTGGGGTGGGATATCTCTCCCCACGGGGCTGAGGCGGAGGCGGGTTGCCCCGCCACTCCACGGCCCGGGGATGGCCTTCTGCGTCTCGCTCGATGGAGATTCGGGTTCGGGTTCGGCTGGCAGCTGGCTCTTTCTCGCGCCGCGCATGGGTTTTGCCCGCGGTCGGCGTCCGGGACGTCGCGCCGGGATCTCGGCGCGGGGGAGGGCTTTCCGCACGGGCGTCGGCTTCGTGCCGCTCCGCGGCCGCATCGATTAGCTGTTGGATGCGTCTGGTCATGTGGGGGAGTTCTTCGGCCCCCAATCCGTCTATCTTGTCTACGGCCGCCTGGGCGGCGTGCAGGTTCTCGAGTGGAGTGGCGTAGACTGGGCGGTCGACTCCTAGCGTGTCGGCGACGACAGCGCCGCGCTGTCGGACAACGCCGGCCCGGCTGGGCCCACCTGGGGGTGGCGCGGTCGGCTTCGCGCCGGTGGGCCTCAATGAGGCTTCTCATGGAAGCCAGCTTCCGGCCCTCCGCGAGGAGGGCGAGGCGGTGAGCCTCCAGTGCTTCAGCGTCGGCATCGGCCGGGAGGGGAATGGACAAGTCGTGGACCGCCGCATGCGGGGCGTCGTGGGCGCTCTCGTCAGAGGCGCCGTCGTGGCCGATGACCATCACCTCGGTGGTGACAGCGTTGCAGCCATCGACCCGGGGAAGCGGGTCGTTGTAGATCGTGACGTCGGTGGGGAAAGTGTCGAGTGAGGCCGTGTCGGAGTCGACAGGCATCGGATCGGTGGAGCCGACCGACTCCAAGTCCACAGCAGGCTCGCCGGAGACGCGGAGCTGGCCGAGGAGGTTGACGAGGTGGTCGGTGTCCGCGTCAGAGGCGAGCTCGTCGGAGATGAGGGTCTTGTCAAGGAGATCGGCTAGGCCGCTCGCTGCACAGACGTTGGTGACGCCTTGCAGCGCGTCGTGGCAAGCGCCATCGGGCGTGCCGGGCAGGCTACGCTCGCTGGGAAGGAAGAGGGTTCCCGTCCAGAGCAGATCTCCGGACGACGGTGCACCTGGCCCCATGATGGGCGCCAAATGTCGGATGGTACGTGCGACATATGCCAACGGGTGGCTTATCATTGTGGGAGCCAGTAAGACGTCGCCGGTGCCTGGAAACGGGATGAGGCAAAGACATGCACGCCGGCGAATCTTACCCAGCTTCGGGGATCTCCGTGGAGATAACACCCCTACTGCTGCTCTGTGGGGTCTCCGCATGATCACTAGATGAACAAGTAGCTACACGATGCTCCTTGAGCTGTTCGGCGAGAGGAGGCAGAAGGGCACGGCTCGCTCTCTTCTCCTCCCTATGTGGTGTCTAAAACTAGCAGGGATCAACCCTTTGCATGGGTGTCCCGGGGGGTTTATATAGGCCTACCCCCGGGGGTACAATGGTAATCCGGCTGGGCGTGGGGCCTAGCCGTCTGTGTCTACACTCGCCGGCTTCTGCGCCGGCTGCTGGGGCCCGCCGGCTGGTGGGTCCCGCCGGCTGCCGGTTCCTCGTTCGATAGGCGGGCCCCACTGTCCAGGGCCCGGTCGGGGGCTAGTTACTGTTGCTCAATCCTGGTGACGAGGGCTTCGCCGAGGTGGGCGTGGCTATAGTGCCGCCGTCCGGCGGGTGATCGTTGTAGCCTCACCGCGTCTTGTCTCCTTAATGGGGCGTCTCCATTGAGGGAGGTGGCAAGCCGGCTGTGGAGAGCCAGCTTTGTCTTGGGCAGACTGGGGGAGGCCTGGCCGCCTTCAGGTGTCTCTCTGCCCGAAGGGGCCCACCACCCGTGGGCCGCACTGGCGGCCCGTCCTGGATGACATCAGGGTCAACGTGGCAACAGTGCCGCGCCGGACGGGCCATGGCCACCCGTACGGCGCACTGTGCCAGGCGTGCTCCGGGATTCGGGGGTGGCAGGCTTTACTGTAGCCACGCCCCGTCACATCGCCGTTATGAGGATGCAGACTTTGAGGGTACGATCTTGACCGCTTTATGGGAGCCGGCCTCTTGGAGTCGGCCTTCTCGCGGCCGGCTTCTCGGAGCCGGCCCTCCCGCGGCTTTCTTCATGAGGGCTGAAGTTGGGCTGCCTTCCGATAGTCGGCCTGGGAGACAGCCGGCATGGGGAAGGCGGCCCCGCATCTTGGATTCTTGAGGGCCGGATCGGCTCGTAATTTTTTCAGAAGGGCCAGGGGACCCGGCTAGGCTACCCGTGGTTATTTACTCCGACAATTCTTTTGCTTAACGAAGTTCTTCATGAAGGTTCTACATGATGGTTCTTCAAGGATTTAATTCCTTCTCGAAGTGTTAATCTACATTCTTTTCAGAGGAGCTCAAGCATTCTTCATCTTGCATCTCAAAGACTAATTCATTCTATCTTATCTTTATTGGTGGTGTTATGTCATTTTCGATAATTTTCCTTCATGTTTTAGGATTCACAAGTTATCAAGAATGAGATATCTTAAATCCATCAATCTCTTCTTTGGAGTTATCTTGTGTCAGGTTTCACCTGAAAGCTTTCCCTAAGTATTGCTGCTATTACGGTGCTTACAAATGATCCAAGTTCTTCATTTATCCTACCGGTGATATAAGTTTCTCATCTCCTTGTTCTTATCAATCCAATCTATTGTTTTTCGTAAGTGGCAAAATTTCACCTCAGTTTTGAGATGTTTTCCATAAGCCCACTACAAGCTTATCCTTTTCGTTGTTGTTAATCCAACCACTCAATTCTAGCATTTGTTGTTAGCATGCTCTCCCCAAGATCTTGCTTTCCCTTCGTTCATTCCATTTCCATTCTTTCATTTCTTCCAGAGGCATTGTGATGTTGCTCTCTTCGACCCATCAGCTTGTTTTGTCAAGATCATGTTTCTTTCTTTTCCTTATCCATTTAACCAGAGTGTTGCGTCCTCTGGTCAAGTCCTTTTCATCCTATCAAGTCTTGCATCCCTTCTCAACCGGAGTGCTTCCCAAAGTTGTTCTTCCTTGTTCCTCTTTGCTAATGGAGGTTTTCAACTTCGTCATCTCCGTTGTATTCTTTTATCGAAATGGCTTAACCTTTTCAAGGCTCTTTGGTTTCACACATTGGTCTAAGAAGCAACTTAGTTTTACCTCTTCTCTTTCTCTTCCATTTTTCCCTCCGGTGCCATTCTAGATCTCGGGACGAGATCCTCTCGTAGTGGTGGAGTGTTGTAATGCCCCGAGACCGATGTGCCAGGCGTCTTCCAGTTATTCACTATTGTTGCCTTGTCATTGCTTGCGTTTCATGCATTTCATATCATGTCATCATGTGCATTTCATTTGCATACGTGTTTGTCTCATGCATCCGAGCATTTTCCCCATTGTCCGTTTTGCAATCCGGCGCTCCTATGTCCTCCGGTGTCCCTTTCTACCTCTTTTTGTGTGCGGGTGTTAAACGTTTTCGGATTGGACCGAGACTTGTCATGCGGCCTTGGTTTACTACCGGTAGACCGCCTGTCAAGTTTCGTACCATTTGGACTTCGTTTGATACTCCAACAGTTAATCGAGGGACCGAAAAGGCCTCGTGTGTGTTACAACCCAATACCCCTCCAAAGCGGCCCAAAACCCACCTAAACCCCCTCCATCCTCTCGGTCGTTCGATCACGATCGCGTGGCCGAAAACTGACCTCATTTGGAGCCTCCTAGCTCCCTCTACCTATAAATATGTGCCCCTCTCTGAAATTCGCTGTCTAACCCTAGCCTTCCTCTTCCTCGCGCTGCCGGACATGTCCGCCCGGCGACCGGACGTGTCCGCCCTCGCCCTCAGCCAATCAGGAGCTTCCACCTGTCCACCGCCGCCGTTCCCGCGCTGCCGGCCCGCGGAGCCCATCCGGGCCCGCGCGAGCCCATCCCGCCGCCGTCGCGGCCCGCGCGCCTGCTCCCGCGTCTCCCTCGCAGCGCCGTCTCCCTCGCCGGAGTTGACCGCCCCGCGCAGCCACCCAGCCGCCCATTCGCCAGCGCCGCCTTCACCGGAGCTCGCCATCACCGCTCGCGTTTCCTGTGCTCCGCCGCCACGCCCGCAACGCTGGGTCCCTCCGCCGCCCGCGCGCCTCGGCCTCCAGCGCTGCTGCATCGCCGGAGCTTCACCCGGTCTACCCCGCCGCCGCGACGCCATGGCCGGCGAGTGCCCCGCCGCCACCTCCCGGTGCCCAGGAGCTCCTCCGCCCAAGCCATGGCCGGATCCGGGGTCCCCATGCCCGGATCTGCCCGTTCCGCGCCTCCCCGCACCTCCCCGGTGTCTCCCGCACATTCCGGCCATTTTCACCCTCATCTCCGGTGAGGATCTCCGGCGATCCTCGATTTCCACGCCGGACGAACCCTAGATCTGGAGGTGATATTTTCGTTTAAATCCCCAGATTGCATTAATTCTTAGGCATCTTCATCGCATCATAACTTTGTCACCGTTGCTCCGATTCGTGCGTGTAGCATATCAAAATGTTTGACTCGACGAGTACATCATTTCATCTCACTGCATCATTTTAATTTGAGCTCATCTTGATTCCCGAAATGCTGTTGGAAGAGGGCTATGTGAGGATTATTCCAGATCAGTTTCAGCAAATGGCCTTTTGTCATTTTTGCCATGATTAATGTGTGCATGCTATGATCCTGAGCTCTACATGTGTTTTGAAGAATGCCATGCCATCTATACAGGGGTGTATGCCATGTATTTTTGTGACCTATGTGGTGACTAGCATAAGCATGCAAAGTAGCTTACTCAATGATGCTGATTTCAGGGACTTAGAATTTCACGAAGTCCTTGCCCTGTCATTATTTTTATGACATATGTTCATGTTGTTTCCTATTGATCCGTGCCTCTTTTGAGCATGATCAGTAAGGATGTTTTGTAGATAATGTTGTGCTCTATCCATCCATGTCTTTGTTTGCAATTATGGAGCACCCTAGATTGAGTCAATCAAGCTCTACTTTTGCTATAAAATGTTCCTGACAGATTGTTAACATGTTTAGCGATTTTGCTGAGCTTATTGTTGTTGATCCGTGCATGCTATGTTGTTATTCTTGCAATTTCTGGCTTCTATGCCATGTCTATTTGCTAGGTGTATGCTTAGTTTGTCATGCAATGCCTCGTAGTGAGTGCATCGAGCTCGTTATGTTTTGCATGCTCCAGTTTTTCACTAAGTCTGAATCTGTTTATGTTTTTGCCATGTTCACATGCTTGCAATTGTATTTTCTGATCCCTTTTGTCTCATGGTCACTAAGGGACTTTTGTTATATGCTTAGAGTAGCTTCATGCCATGCCTTGCTTTGCCATGATATGTCCCTGTAGAATGTAGTTATCGTGCTCTAAACATTGCTTCCTGATGATAAATTCCTGATATGCTGATAATTTCACTAAGTCTGAAACAAGTAATCTTTTGCACTTTTGCCATGCTTGTTTGAACCTGTTATTAAGTGAATTAGCCGTAGCTCATTTTTCATCTTTTGTCAAGCATCATGAGTGGATCCCTGCCATGTATTTTGTTGTCATGGTCTCGTGCTGATTATCGCAGACCGGTGCCATACTTGTTTTGCTTGTCATTTCCAATCCGTGCATCCGATTCCGGTGATCTTTATATCGATTTCAACCGAAATCATCTCACCTTTCCAGTGGCACCCTTGGATTTCCATGTTTAGGCCAGGTTCAATCATTCATTTCCAAATCATGCATATGCATCACATACCGCATCCCGCATATCATACCATGTTCGTGTGTTGGTTGTTTACTATGTTGTGTGCTTCTTTCTGGTGTTCCTTCTTCGGGTTGGTTCCGATAACGTCCCGTTTGTGAGGACCTGTTCGACTACATCCATTTGTCTTCTTCATGGACTCGTTCTTCTTCCTTGCGGGATTTCAGGCAAGATGACCATACCATCGAAATCACTTCTATCTTTGCTTGCTAGTTGCTCGCTCTTTTGCTATGTCTATGCTGCGATACCTACCACTTGCTTATCATGCCTCCCATATTGTTGAGCCAAGCCTCTAACCCACCATGTCCTAGCAAACCGTTGTTTGGTTATGTTACTGCTTTGCTCAGCCCCTCTTATAGCGTTGTTAGTTGCGGGTGAAGATTGGAGTTGTTCCTTGTTGGAACATGGATATTTTGTTGGGATATCACAATATCTCTTATTTATATTAATGCATCTATATACTTGGCAAAGGGTGGAAGGCTTGGCCTTATGCCTGGTGTTTTGTTCCACTCTTGCTGCCCTAGTTTCCGTCATATCGGTGTTATGTTCCCAGATTTTGCGTTCCTTACACGGTTGGGTTATAATGGGAACCCCTTGATAGTTCGCTTTGAATAAAACTCCTCCAGCAAGGCCCAACCTTGGTTTTACCATTCGCCACCTAGCCTTTTTCCCTTGGGAGTCGCGCATCCCGAGGGTCATCTTTATTTTAACCCCCCGGGCCAGTGCTTGTCTAAGTGTTGGTCCGAACTAGAGCCACTTGCGACGCCACCTCGGGGAAACTTGAGGGCTGGTTTTAGCTGTACGTAGTGTTCATCCGGTGTTGCCCTGAGAACGAGATATGTGTAGCTCCTATCGGGATGTCAGCGCATCGGGCGGTCTTGCTGGACTTGGTTTACCATTGTCGAGGATGTCTTGTAACTGGGATGCCGAGCCTGATCGGATTGTCTTGGGAGAATGAATATCCTTCGTTGACTGTGAGAGCTTGTGATGGGCTAAGTTGGGACACCCCTGCAGGGATTTGAACTTTCGAAGGTCGTGCCCGCGGTTATGTGCAGATGGGAATTTGTTAATGTCCGGATGTAGAAAACCTGAAACTTAACTTAATTAAACTACATCAACCGCGTGTGTAACCGTGATGGTCTCTTTCCGGCGGAGTCCGGGAAGCGAACACGGTGTTGGAGTTATGCCTGACGTAGGTTGTTCTAGGATCACTTCTTGATCATAGTTGTTCGACCGTGCTTTTGCCTCCTCTTCTCGCTCTCATTTGCGTATGTTAGCCACCATATATGCTAGTCGCTTGCTGCAGCTCCACCTCATACCTTTTACCTTACCCATAAGCTTAAATAGTCTTGGTCGCGAGGGTGTGAGATTGTTGAGTCCCCGTGACTCACGGATACTTCCAAAACCAGTTTGCAGGTGCCGATATTACCGACCAGGTGACGCAACCAAGCTCAAGGAGGAGCTCGATGAAGATCTTGTCCTTTGTGTTGTTTTCGTTCTAGTTGATCAGTAGTGGAGCCCAGTTGGGACGATCGGGGATATGTGTAGCATTTGGGGTAGTCTTCTTTTATTTTGGTTCCATAGTCGGACCTTGATTGTATCTGGATGATTTATGCTACGTCTTGAGCTTGCATTGGTTTTCTCTGAAGAGGAAGGGATGATGCAGTAGAGTAGCCTAAGTATTTCCCTCAGTTTTTGAGAACCAAGGTATCAATCCAGTAGGAGCCCATGCTCAAGTCCCTCGTACCTGCACAAAGCGATAGCTACTCGCAACCAACGCGATTAGGCGTTGTCAATCCCTTCACGGTCACTTACGAGAGTGAGATCTGATAGATATAATATTTTTGCTATTTTTGGTATAAAGATGCAAACTAAAAAGTAAAAGCAAAGTAAAAAAGCAAAGCAAGATTAAAGTGATGGATATTGATATGATGAGAATAGACCCGGGGGCCATAGATTTCACTAGTGGCTTCTCTCAAGAGCATAAGTATTCTACGGTGGGTGAACAAATTACTGTTGAGCAATTGACAGAATTGAGCATAGTTATGAGAATATCTAGGCATGATCATGTATATAGGCATCACGTCCGTGACAAGTAGATCGAAACGATTCTGCATCTACTACTATTACTCCACTCATCGACTGCTATCCAGCATGCATCTAGAGTATTAAGTTAAAAACAGAGTAACGCCTTAAGCAAAATGACATGATGTAGAGAGATAAATTCATGCAATATGAAATAAACCCCATCTTGTTATCCTCGATGGCAACGATACAATACGTGCCTTGCTGCCCCTTTTGTCACTAGGTAAGGACAACGCAAGATCGAACCCAAAGCTAAGCACTTCTCCCATGGCAAGAACTACCAATCTAGTTGGCCAAACCAAACGGATAATTTGAAGAGACTTGCAAAGATAACCAATCATACATAAAAGAATTCAGAGAAGATTCAAATATTATTCATAGATAGACTTGATCATAAACCCACAATTCATCGGTCTCAACAAACACACCGCAAAAAGAAGATTGCATCGAATAGATCTCCACAAGAGAGGGGGAGAACTTTGTATTGAGATTCAAAGAGAGAGAAGATGCCATCTAGCTACTAACTATGGACCCGAAGGTCTGAGGTAAACTACTCACACTTCATCGGAGGGGCTAGGATGATGTAGAAGCCCTCCGTGATGACGGCCCTCTTCCGGCGGAGCTCCGGAACAGGCCCCAAGATGGGATCTCGTGGATACAGAAAATTACGGCGCTGGAATTAGGTTTTTGGCTCCTGTTCTGATCGTTTGCGGGTATGTGTGTATATATAGGAGGAAGAAGTATGCCGGAGGAGCAACGAGGGGCCCATGAAGCAGGGGGCATGCCCTAGGGGGGGCGCCCCCCACCCTCGTGACCGCCTCTTTTGTTCCTTGGAGTAGGGTCCAAGTCTCCTGGATCACGTTCGGTGAGAAAATTACGTTCCCAAAGATTTTATTCCGTTTGGACTCCATTTGATATTCCGTTTATCCGAAACACTGAAATAGGCAAAAAAACAACAATTCTGGGCTGGGCCTCCGGTTAATAGGTTAGTCCCAAAAATAATATAAAAGTGGAAAATAAAGCCCAATATAGAACCAAACAGTAGATAATATAGCATGGAGCAATCAAAAATTATAGATACGTTGGAGACGTATCAGGCATCCCCAAGCTTAATTCATGCTCTTCCTCGAGTAGGTAAATGATAAAAAGAGAATTTTTGATGCGGAGTGCTACTTGGCATAATTTCAATGCAAATCTTCTTAATTGTGGTATGAATATTCAGATTAGAAAGATTCAAGACAAAAGTTTATCTTGAGATAAAAATAATAATACTTCAAGCATACTAACAAAGCAATTATGTCTTCTCAAAATAACATGGCCAAAGAAAGTTATCCCTACAAAATCATATAGTCTGGCTATGCTCCATCTTCACCACACAAACTATTTAAATCATGCACAACCCTGATGACAAGCCAAGCAATTGTTTCATACTCTAACTTTTTCAAAACTTTTTCAATCTTCACGCAATACATGAGCGTGAGCCATGGATATAGCACTATAGGTGGAATAGAATGGTGGTTGTGGAGAAGACAAAAAGGAGAAGATGGTCTCACATCAACTAGGCGTATCAACGGGCTATGGAGATGCCCATCAATAGATATCAATGTGAGTGAGTAGGGATTGCCATGCAACGGATGCACTAGAGCTATAAATGTATGAAAGCTCAACAAGAAACAAAGTGGGTGTGCATCCAACTTGCTTGCTCACGAAGACCTACGGCAATTTTGAGGAAGCCCATCATTGGAATATACAAGCCAAGTTCTATAATGTAAAATTCCCACTAGTATATGAAAGTGACAAGATATGAGACTCTCTATATGAAGAACATGGTGCTACTTTGAAGCACAATATATGAGACTTGCTATATCATGGTGCTACTTTGAAGCACAAGTGTGGAAAAAAGATAGTAGCATTGCCCCTTTTTATTTATTTTCTCTTTTATTTGGGCCTTCCTTTTTTCTTTGGCCTTTCTCCCTTTTTTTATTGGGACAATGCTCTATTGAATGATGATCATCATACTTTTATTTATTTACAACTCAATGATTACAACTCGATTCTAAAACAAAGTATGACTCTATATGGATGCCTCCGGCGGTGTACCGGGATATGCAATGAATCAAGAGTGACAAGTATGAAGAAATTATGAACGGTGGCTTTGCCACAAATACTATGTCAACTACATGATCATGCTAAGCAATATGACATGATGAATGTGTCATGATGTACTAGATGGTGGCAAGTTGCATGGCAATATATCTCGGAATGGCTATGGAAATGCCATAATAGGTAGGTACGGTGGCTGTTTTGAGGAAGGTATATGGTAGGTGTATGATACCGGCGAAAAGTGCGTGGTATTAGAGAGGCTATCAAAGGTGGAAAGGTGAGAGTGCGTATAATCCATGGACTCAACATTAGTCATAAAGAACTCATATACTTATTGCAAAAATCTAGAAGTTATCAAAGCAAAGTATTACGCGCATGCTCCTAGGGGGGATAGATTGGTAGGAAAAGACCATCGCTCATCCCCGACCGCCACTCATAAGGAAGACAATCAATAAACAAATCATGCTCCGGCTTCGTTACATAACGGTTCACCATACGTGCATGCTACGGGAATCACAAACTCTGACACAAGTATTTTTTAAATTCACAACTACTCAACTAGCATGACTTTAATATTATCACCTCCATATCTCAAAACAATTATCATGCTTCAATCTTTTCTTAGTATTCAACACAATCAAAATAAATTTCACAAATCTTGAATACCAAGCATATTATTATTAAGCAAATTACCATGCTATTAAGAGACTCTCAAAATAATTTAAGTGAAGCATGAGAGATCAACAGTTTCTTTAAAACGAATCCACCACCGTGCTCTAAAAGATATAAGTGAAGCACATAGAGCAAAATTATAACGCTCAAAAGATATAAGTGAAGCACATAGAGCAAAACTACTTAGGACTCCTTTGGTTTGTAGGATTTTTGTAGGAATTCTATAGAATAGGATTTGCAAAGGAAAAATTCCTTTGAAGCCCTTTGGTTTGTAGGAATGGATTCCTATTCCTATGTAGGATAGGAATCAATCCTTCACGTTTTGGAGGGGAAAAAACATTAGCCTAGACTCAATGAAAAAAATCCTATCATATGCACCAAATGACATCTCTTTCTCTATAGGAATTGACATGCATGTCATCTCACTTCCTATGATTTTCCTATTCCTATAAAATTCCTATCCTATGAACCAAAGAAGGCCTTAGCTCAAAAGATATAAGTGAAGCACATAGAGTATTCTATCAAATTTTAATTCATGTATGGCTCTCTCAAAAGGTGTGTACAGCAAGGATTATTGTGGCATACTAAGACACAAAGACACAAATAATACAAGACTCTCCAAGCAAAACACATATCATGTTGGTGAATAAAAATATAGCTCCAAGTAAATTACCGATGAAAGTGGACGAAAGAGGGGATGCCTTCCAGGGCATCCCCAAGCTTTGACTTTTTGGTGTCCTTGGATTATCTTGGGGGTGCCATGGGCATCCCCAATCTTAGGCTCTTTCCACTCCTTGTTCCATTATCCATCAAAAGAATTCACCCAAAACTTGAAAACTTCACAACACAAAACTCAAAATAGAAAACTCGTGAGCTCCGTTAGCGAAAGAAAACAAGAGACCACTTCAAGGTACTGTAATGAACTCATTATTTATTTATATTGGTTTTAAACCTACTGTATTCCAACTTCTCTATGGATTATAAACTATTTTACTAGCCATAGATTCATCAAAATAAGCAAACAACACACGAGAAACAGAATCTGTCAAAAACAGAACAGTCTGTAGTAATCTGTAGCTAGCGCAAGATCTGCAACCCCAAAAATTCTAAAATAAATTGCTGGACGTGAGGAATTTATCTATTAATCATCTTAAAAAAGAATTAACTAAATAGAACTCTTCATATAAAAATGAAAGCAGTTCTCGTGAGCACTATAGTTTCTGTTTTTTACAGCAAGTTCAACAAGACTTTCCCCAAGTCTTCCCAACGGTTCTACTTGGCACAAACACTAATTAAACACAAAAAACACAACCAAAACAGAGGCTAAATAATTTATTTATTA
This sequence comes from Triticum aestivum, assembly GCF_018294505.1. Taxonomy (NCBI): domain Eukaryota; kingdom Viridiplantae; phylum Streptophyta; class Magnoliopsida; order Poales; family Poaceae; genus Triticum; species Triticum aestivum. Next base: position 736,308,799 of record NC_057812.1, read on the forward strand.
CTAAGAAGGAGCAAAAAGCAAGGAATAAAAATAAAATTGGGTTGCCTCCCAACAAGCTCTATCGTTTAACGCCTCTAGCTAGGCATAAAAGCGAGGATAGATCTAGGTATTGCCATCTTTGGTAGGCAATCCATAAGTGGCTCTCATGATAGTTTCATATGGTAATTTTATTTTCTTTCTTGGAAACTGTTCCATGCCCTTTTTTAATGGAAATTGAAATCTAATATCCCATTCCTTCATATCAATAATCGCTCCAACCGTTCTAAGAAAAGGTCTACCAAGAATAATAGGGCAAGAAGGATTGCAATGCATATCAAGAACAATGAAATCTACGGGCACATAATTCCTATCTGCAACAATAAGAACATCATTAATCCTTCCCATAGGTTTCTTAATAGTGGAATCCGCAAGATGCAAGTTTAGAGAACAATCATCAAAATTACGGAAATCTAGCAAATCACACAAAGTCTTGGGAATAGTAGAGACACTAGCACCCAAATCACACAAAGCATAAAACTCATGATCTTTAATTTTAATTTTTAATAGTTGGTTCCCACTCATCATAGAGTTTTCTAGGTATAGAAACTTTCAACTCAAGTTTTTCTTCATAAGATTGCATCAAGGCATCAACAATATGTTCGGTGAAGGCTTTATTTTGACTATAAGCATGTGGAGAATTTAGCACGGATTGCAACAAGGAAATACAATCAATTAAAGAGCAACTTTCATAATTAAATTCCTTGAAATCCAATATAGTGGGTTTAGCAACATCTAGATTTTTATTTCTTTCAATCCCACTTTCATCAATTTCATCATTAAGATCTAAATACTCCGAATTTTTAGAACGCCTTCTAGGTAAAGGAAAATCATATTAAGTTTCATCAAGATTAATATTGCAAAATAAAGATTTAATAGGGGACACATCAATAACTTTTAGATCTTCATCTTGATTTTCATAGGAATTGGAGGAACACACTTTAATAAAGGCATCTTTGGAAGCACGCATCCTAGCGGTTCTTTCTTTGCACTCATCAATGGAAATTCTCATGGCTTTGAGAGACTCATTCATATCATGTTTAGGAGGAATAGATCTAAGCTTTAAAGAATCAACCTCAAGAGAAATTCTATCAATGTTTCTAGCCAAATCATCAACTTTAAGCAATTTCTCCTCAAGCAAAGCATTAAAATTCTTTTGTGAATTCATAAACTGTTTAACACTATTCTCAAATTCAGAGGGCATATTTTTATAATTTCCATAAGAGTTGTTGTAGGAATTACCATAATTATTAGAAGGATTACTAGGATATGGCCTAGGATTAAAATTCCCTCTATAAGCGTTGTTACCAAAATTATTCCTACCAACAAAATTCACATCCATAGATTCATTGTTATTCTCAATCAAAGTAGACAAAGGCATATCATTAGGATCAGAAGAAACACTCTTAGTAGCAAATAATTTTTTATTAGAAGTTCTTTCAGTATGCCATTGAGAATAATTAACCATAATATTATCTAGGAGTTTAGTAGCATCTCCTAAAGTGATTTCCATAAAAGTGCCTCCCGCGGCCGAATCTAAAAGATTTCTAGAAGCAAAATTCAATCCGGCATAAAAAATTTGTATGATCATCCACAAATTCAAACCATGAGTAGGGCAATTACGTATCATTAATTTCATTCTCTACCATGCTTGTGCAACATGTTCATGATCAAGTTGTTTAAAGTTAATAATATCATTTCTAAGAGAGATGATCTTAGCGGGAGGAAAATACTTAGAGATAAAAGCATCTTTGCACTTGTTCCATGAATCAATACTATTCTTAGGCAAAGACAAAAACCAAGCTTTAGCACGATCTCTAAGAGAAAAAGGAAATAGCTTCAATTTAACGACATCATTATTGACATCTTTTTTATTTTGCATATCACATAAATGAACGAAGCTATTCAGATGAGTAGCGGCATCTTCGCTAGGAAGGATGGCGAATTGATCTTTCATAACAAGATTCAATAAAGTAGTATTAATTTCACAAGATTCAGCATCGGTAAGAGGAGCAATTGGAGTGCTAAGGAAATCATTATTATTGGTATTGGTGAAGTCACACAATTTGGTAGTATCTTGAGCCATAGCGACAAACAAGCGATCTAACACACGAGCAAACAAAAGCAAACAGGCAAAAAGAGGCAAATAGAGAGGGAGGATAGAGAGAGAGGGCGAATAAAATGGCAAGGGTGGGGGAGAGGAAAACGAGAAGAAAATGGCAAATAATGGAATGCGAGAGATAGGGATTGTGATGGGTACTTGGTATGTTGACTTTTTGCGTAGACTCCCCGGCAACGGCGCCAGAAATCCTTCTTGCTACGTCTTGAGCTTGCGTTGGTTTTCCCCAAAGAGGAAGGGATGATGCAATAGAGTAGCGTAAGTATTTCCCTCAGTTTTTGAGAACCAAGGTATCATTCCAGTAGGAGCCCACGCTCAAGTCCCTCGTACCTGCACAAAGCGATGACTACTCGCAACCAACGCGATTAGGGGTTGTCAATCCCTTCGCGGTTACTTATGAGAGTGAGATCTGATAGATATAATATTTTTGCTATTTTTGGTATAAAGATGCAAAGTAAAAAAGTAAAAGCAAAGTAAAAAAGCAAAGCAAGATTAAAGTGATGGAGATTGATATGATGAGAATAGACCCGGGGGCCATAGGTTTCACTAGTGGCTTCTCTCAAGAGCATAAGTATTCTACGGTGGGTGAACAAATTACCGTTGAGCAATTGACAGAATTGAGCATAGTTATGAGAATATCTAGGCATGATCATGTATATAGGCATCACGTCCGTGACAAGTAGATCGAAACGATTCTGCATCTACTACTATTACTCCACTCATCGACCGCTATCCAGCATGCATCTAGAGTATTAAGTTAAAAACAGAGTAACGCCTTAAGCAAGATGACATGATGTAGAGAGATAAATTCATGCAATATGAAATAACCCCCATCTTGTTATCCTCGATGGCAACGATACAATACGTGCCTTGCTGCCCCTTCTGTCATTGGGTAAGGACACCGCAAGATCGAACCCAAAGCTAAGCACTTCTCCCATGGAAAGAACTACCAATCTAGTTGGCCAAACCAAACGGATAATTCGAAGAGACTTGCAAAGATAACCAATCATTCATAAAAGAATTCAGAGAAGATTCAAATATTATTCATAGATAGACTTGATCATAAACCCACAATTCATCGGTCTCAGCAAACACACCGCAAAAAGAAGATTACATCGAATAGATCTCCACAAGAGAGGGGGAGAACTTTGTATTGAGATTCGAAGAGAGAGAAGAAGCCATCTAGCTACTAACTATGGACCCAAAGGTCTGAGGTAAACTACTCACACTTCATCGAAGGGGCTAGGATGATGTAGAAGCCCTCCGTGATGACGGGCCTCTTCCGGCGGAGCTCCGAAACATGCCCCAAGATGGGATCTTGTGGATACAGAAATTTGCGGCGGTGGAATTAGGTTTTTGGCTCCTGTTCTGATCGTTTGCGGGTACGTGTGTATATATAGGAGGAAGAAGTACGCTGGAGGAGCAACGAGCAGCCCACGAGGCAGGCGGCGCGCCCTAGGGGGGCGCCCCCCACCCTCGTGACCGCCTCTTTTGTTCCTTGGAGCAGGGTCCAAGTCTCCTGGATCACGTTCGGTGAGAAAATCACGTTCCCGAAGATTTTATTCCGTTTGGACTCCGTTTGATATCGCGTTTAGCCGAAACACTGAAATAGGCAAAAAACATCAATTCTGGGCTGGGCCTCCGGTTAATAGGTTAGTCCCAAATATAATATAAAAGTGGAAAATAAAGCCCAATATAGTCCAAAACAGTAGATAATATAGCATAGAGCAATCAAAAATTATAGATACGTTGGAGACGTATCAATGTAATGCTTTATATATGTATTGTGTGAAGTGGCGATTGTAAGCCAACTATGTATCTCTTTCCCTTATGTATTACATGGGTTGTGTGAAGATTACCTCACTTGCGACATTGCTTTCAATGCGGTTATGCCTCTAAGTCGTGCTTCGACACGTGGGAGATATAGCCGCATCGAGGGCGTTACAAATGATCCGCTAGATGGGCAAGTAGCATTCATGATCGATGAATCCTTGAAGTATCTTGCTCGCAAAACCCTAGCACAAAGGGAGTCCGGTATTTGCAGAATCCTCCACGCTTGTTTTCCCAATAGCACCTGGTTGAAAGCCTCAAAGTTTCGGAAGCCCATGCCTCCCTCTCGCTTCGACATGCACATCTTGTCCCAGGCCACCCAGTGCACCTTGTTCTCACCATGAGCTGAACCCCACCAGAAGTTAGAGGAGATAGATGTCAGGTTCCGACACATTTTCTTGGAGAGTTGAAAACAGCTCATAGTGAACGTCGGTGTCACTTTTCCTTTTGAGCTCTCCTGCAAATACTTGAAAATACAATCCTTTGACCTGCCCACCACCGTCGGTAGGCCAAGATACTTCTCACTTAATGCCACGGAGTTGATGCCAATAACACCCTTTAGCAAGTTCTTGTGATCCTCCGTGCTGCCTTTACCAAGGAAGATGGAGGACTTCTGTAAGTTCACTCTCTGACCCGACACATGCTCGTATACTTGAAGGATATTACAAAGTGTCTCCAAGTTGCCCGGCGACCCCTCCAGGAACACGATACTATCATCGGCAAACAAGAGGTGAGTCACGTGGGGGCTAGTGCCACCAAATGAAACACCACTGATCCTTTTTCCTGCTGGGCTCTCTTCAGGAGGGCAGAAAATCTTCAACACATAGTAAGAACAGGTATGGCGACAGCGGGTCCCCCTGTCTGAGGCCACGAGAGGGAAGGAACACATCTGACAGTCCACCGTTGAGTTTAACTGAGAACCGTTCTGTCTTAACACACCTCATGATCATTTCAATCAACCCCTGCGCAAAGCCCAGAGGCCACCTACTCCAAGAACGTCCATTCAACATGGTCGTATGCCTTCATCATATCCAGTTTGACAGCACAAAGAGGCTTCTTCTACGCTTACGGGTCGCATGCACACACTCATAAGCAACCAAAACATTATCAGTAATAAGCCTCCCTAGGACAAAGGTGCTTTGTTCCTCAGAGATCATCACAGGAAGAATTCTTTTGAGTCTGTTTGCAAGCACTTTAGCTGCCACTTTATATAACACATTACAAAGGCTGGTAGGACGGAATTGACTTAGCAGCTCCTCGGAGTTTACCTTGGGAATCATTAGCAGGATAGTGTCATTGAAAGAGTCCAAGGTAGATCCACTTGCAAGGAAATCCCGAACAGCCTCACATACATCCGTCTTCAAAAGAGTCCAGTGTCTCTGGTAAAACAAGGTGGGCAGGCCGTCCGGCCCTAGGGCTGTTGTTGCTCCCATCTGGAACAAGGCTTGTTCAATCTCCTCATCCGATATGGCTGCAGTTAGCTCACCATTCATGTCACTATTCACCACCTCATCCATGAGCTCAAGGATCCTGTCCGCCCCACCTGAACCCTCCGACGTGAAAAGGTTGGCATAAAAAGATGCCGCCATAGCTCGCATCCCCTCATCAGTAGCGCATTTGCTCCCATCCTCCCGCCTTAGGGCACGCACGGTGTTTTTTCTCCTTCTATGGCTGGCCCGATTTTGGAAATATCGAGTATTCTGATCTCCCTCGCGCAACCAACCAACTGTAGATCACTGCTTGTACATGATTTCCTCCCTCTCATATAGCTCCCGCAGCTGGCCCTCTAAATCCCGGACCTCCAGTCAGATACCGGAGACTAGGGCACGCTGTCTCGCCTGTTCAAGATCAATCTTGAGCTTCTTTGTCTGTCGCCGAACTGAGCCGAAAACAGTTCGGCCCCAGTGTTGCATGTCCTCCGTCACTGTCTTTAGTTTCTCGCCCATGCTCATCGCACCACGACCAATAGCTGCCACCTGGTTCCATGCATCCGAGAACATAGCATCATAACCTTCCTGCTTCGTCCACATCTCCTCAAACATGAACCTCCGTGGTCCATTCTGCCTGGCGTCGGGAGCCGTCTCCCTAGCCCTAACCAAGAGTGCATTATAATCGGATTCTTCGGTGATAACGTGTTCAACAGACGTGTGCGGATACATGCCCAGGAAGCCTTCATTGCATACCGCCCGATCCAGTCTGACCTCGACATTGTCGGCCCCCTCCCTCCTGTTGTCCCATGTAAAAGGGTATCCGAAGAAACCCATATCAGCCAGACCACAATCCATCTGCGCAAAATTCCTCAACTTGCCACCATGCATGTTGTTCGGACAAGAGAAGAGCATCATTAAAATCACCGAGCACAATCCACAGTTGGTCGTCCTGCCTTCTAAGGTACCGCAAGGCCTCCCAAGATTTTGCACGAAGTTCAGTTTTAGGCTCCCCGTAGAATCCAGTGATTTTCCATGCCTTGCCCTCAAACACCACCGTGGCATCGATGAAATATTGACACCAAGGCCGAATCGTCACTTGCACATTGTCTCTCCACCATAGTGTCGTGCCACCACTTCTCCCGTTGCAATCAACAGCTACCCCCTCCTTGAAGCCTAGGCTCCACTTTAGCCTCTCCATAGCCCTAGACTTCTTTTTTGTCTCACTAAGGAAAACGACCGCTAGGTTTTGGGACCGTACCAGGTCTCTGAGTTCGTCAACTGTCGAGTCCAACCCCAGTCCCCGACAGAACCGGGAACGGCCTCGACCCCTACGGGTTAATTTCGATGAATGGCCCAGTCCAGTTGGCAGCTCCTGATTGGCCCAGGACCAAACTTGCACATTTGTTGCAAGTTGTAGGATGAATTTGTTGCATTTTGCAAGTTCTAGGGCCAATTCATCACATCCTACACAAGTTCGAGGACCTGCGGTGATATTACCTCTGCCTATAATAAGCCACAAAGGACAAACATGCATGAAGAAACGGTACCATGCAACTTCGGATATTTATGTGCAGTGGAGTTTGGTTGACTCGCGTGGCTAGCTTGGTCCCGGCCGGCCGGCCTGTATGACACGGCGCAGGACAGGGTGCACCAAAAAGGTTTTGATCTCGTGATGATGGCCAGGATATCATGTATGTACGCACATGCATGCAGTCAGGCAGTAACTTTGACTTTGCACAAAAAGATTTACCTCTCTCTCACTCTACCGTTTGTTTGATCATGCGATGCATGTACACTGGACTGCAGGTACGTGCACCGGCCGGCCGGCCGGACGAACAGGTTTCAGAGCTCGGAGGGATTTATCTTGCAGGAATGGAAATAGAGGCCAGGCCATGAATTTTGTGGTATTGCCTCGTGGTGAATTCATACTCCATGTGCAGGTGAAGACCGGTTCAGGTCAGCTAAACCAACTAGTATATACGGTATACCCAACGCGATTAGCCGAAAGTGCAAAGAATCCTATATATACGTGTACACTATACGGTATACCCAACGTGCATGAACGGAGAACGGAGAGGAGTAGTTGAGCACAGCCATGCATCTGGTCTTGGACTTGTTCTCTCCTCCTCGTGTCGTATACTACGGCTACTGCAGGTCATAGGATCTGGCAATGAGATGTGTGTGCACAAGTAGTGGTCCATGCATGCATTGCTACACGCCCACGCTAGTGGCTTGCTTGCTTGATTGATTGATTCTTTTCTTTTCTTGTTGAACTGAAAGGGGTTTCCCCGCCCCAACTTTTATTAAAGTCAAGGCAAAACCAAAGCAAAGACTGTTTAGCAGCGCTCGAGGGCAACCGAAGAGTAGCTGCCACAGACGGAAATCGATCACCAGGGTTTTAAGGACTACCCTATTACAGCATAATTCTAAGAGGTTCCAGGGGAGATACAAAGCCAGGATGAGCCTCTGAACATAGGATTTTCCACTGCCTGATCGTTGCACCCAACAGATCCAAAGCACAGCGTATACTTCGCCATCTTCGCCCCTGGAAAACAAAGTCATTTCGCAAACGCCATCAGCTCCACAAGGTAGAAGCAGTAGTTATGTTTAAAACTTCACAGTGTTTCCTTTTCTTCCAGAAGGAAGCTAACATAGCAAAAGAGTCAGGTATATTAATGCTAAAACTTTCAGCCACCAATTCCCACACTTGTCTAGCAACAATACAATCAAAAAAGAGATGTTGAATTGTTTCTGGTTCATTACAAAAGATACAAGTCTTATCCTCAACATGTCTACGCTTGGCCAAATTATCTCTGGTCAAGCTTTTATTGTAGTAAATCAACCACAGGAAAACATGTATATTGGGAGGGATCTTAATTTTCCATATATCATCTTTAATCTCAGAAGGTATCCCCCCAAAGTTGATCATTTTGTAAAACGACTTGACAGAGTACTTACTGGAAGAATCCAGCATCCACACAGGTTGGTCTGGGGAGCCAGATAGCACAACCTATTTAACTAAATTAATTAGCTCATCCCATCTAGCCAGAGCCCTTTCATCCACAGACCTCCTAAAGGAGAGATGGAGTTCACCACCTACCCAGACATGTGCAAGAGTGGCCTCTTGATGTTGACAAATGTCAAACAGATCCGAAAATACAGTTTTGAGGGAATAGTCCCCCACCCAAATGTCACGCCAGAAGGCAATATTCTTACCATCTCCAGGGATCCACCTATAAAAGTTTTTTGAAGCTGCAAGTGCCCAAGATAGACTTTTCATGAATGGGGATTCCAATGCAGGCTTAGTGCTGAAGAAATTGGGATTGTTAGTATTATATTTGTAGGCCATAATTTTTTTCCAATCACCATCTCTATCATCATAGAATCTTTTTCCCCATGAAGCCAAAAGGGCCATATTGAACTCTCTAAGGTTGGGAACCCCCATACCACCAAATTATGTCCTCCTGGAGATCAGTCCCCAGTTAGCAAGATGATATTTATGATTATCACCCACATTACCCCAAAAGAAGTGAGACATTTGAGATGTAATCATATCAATAGCCCAATTGGGAAATTTAACAATAGACATTAAGCAGGCAGGAATACTGGCAATACAAGTGGTAAGAAGGATCAATTTGCCCCTGTAGGTGAGAAATCTCCCCAACCAACTAGTTATATTCTTAATAATCCTGTCTATAATGGGTTAAAGATCTTCCCTTCTAAGTTTTTTTAAAATATAAAGGCACCCCAAAATATTTAAAAGGAAAATCCCCAAGCTGACAACAGAAAACTTGAGCAAAGTCTTTTGTCAGTTGATCAGAAACATTAACTGTATGCAAATCACTCTTGTGAAAATTAATCTTCAAACCAGAAAGTTTTTCAAAGAAAGTTTGAATCCATTTCAAATTTTTTGTACAAGCTAGAGAGTTGTCTAGGAAAAGGATAGTATTATCAGCATAATGTAGACTGACCACCCCTCTAGGAATGGCATGGGGCAGCAGCCCACATATCAAGTTTCTATTGACAGCTTTCTGGAGCATCTTAGAAAAGACATCAGCCACCAAATTAAACAGCAAAGGTGAGTGAGGATCACCTTGCTTCAAGCCTTTCCCCCCAGCAAAGTGGGGGCCATTTGTGTCATTAATTCTAACCTGAAAAGTCCCCTGGTGGATAGTAGATATAACCCAACACTACTAGGGAAAACCCTAGCAGTAGCGTGTGTTTAAAGCCTCTCAGTAGCACAGGGTGCAGCGCTACTAATAAGGCGCTACAGCTAAAGGTTAGCACTAGCGTGGGTTGGACCACGCTACTGCTATATCGACTTAGTAGTAGCGCTTTGTACTATGAGCGCTACTGGTAATTAGTAGTGGCGCTTCTCCTAGCACGCGCTACTACTATTATGCCGTATTTCTTTTTTATTTCATGTTGTATTCATACACCTTTATACAAGTTTTCATACCGCAGCAATTTAGAGAATGATTTTACATCATAATGAGTTATTACATCACTAGGAGAAAGAACTATGGACTAGTTTCAAGTGGATGGACATCCACTTGAAACTAATCCGTGGTTCTTTCAGCCAGTGATATAATATATCATCATCATCATCATCATCATATCATTAACAACTTATCATCATAATAAATCATTGTCATATAACACCTCCTCATGATCATCGTTTTCATCAATGAGACATCACATACAAGTTGGTCACTAGACATAATCACAACTACTCATCATCATCAACTCATAAATATATTGTACCTCATAGGACCTACTACATTCTCTTAGGACCTACTATATTATCTTAGGTAAAATAGCATAAAACAAGATAGCCCCTGACTCTCCATTATGGAGAATGGCGATTATCCTGTCTCCAATTCTTTCCTTTCGCACAATGTTGCTTCCAAGAACCTCCTCACGACTGTCCATACATTTTTTCCATTCTTTGATTATCATGTGTTCACCGGTTTTAGAAATCCGGTATGGACAGGTGAGATTCATAGGATGGCCTGGCTGTATGTTCAAAACATCAAGGCGACCATTCTGATACATCAAATGAGGCACACAATCCATCTGGATTTTCTGTTGAAAAACATAGTAATAACTTCATAGTTAGCAATGATGCACTAGTTTTAGAAGTATGCAAAAGATGCACGGATGTCGTAATAGTAAAAAATCTTATCAGGGAATCTCCTTGGAAGTTACTGCGGTTCAACACGTGCACTAGTGGCGCGTATAGACCATAATTTGGAGGAGTTCGATAAAAGGCATTGTAATTCTCAAGATCAGTACAATATGCGACCAGATGACTTTTCTCCTGATAAGTTAACTCAGAGCCATCGATGTAGTTGGTTCTGTCTACCATCTTCCGCACATTCTTTTAAGAATGAAAGTAAGCTATCAATGGAAATAAGCTGTCAACTATTTTGAAATAAACAATATAAATTACATAATAACTATGTTTCAGGAACTCACATAGCGGTAGAATTGGAAGCGTATCAATAAGGACCCAAATGTCCAAATTGTCTTGGTCGATGTCAGGATCACCAAGATCCATGGTGACAACATACCCTCTTGAAAATCATACATCTTGCAAAGTGCTTCCCAACCCAGGCAACCAAAATGGGATACGCTCTCAGAATTATACAACACTAGTGCAGAACCGAGCAATAGCACCGGTTCGTAAGGCCCTTTAGTGCCGGTTCGGTAACCGACACTAAAGTGTGGGCACTAAAGCCCCCCCCCTTAGTACTAGTTCAGCACGAACCGGTGCTAAAGGGCAACCACGTGGCACGAGCCAGCTTCGGAGGCAGGGAGCCCTTTAGTACCGGTTGGTGACACCAACCGGTATTAAAAGGTTGGGGGGTTTGGGTTTATGATTTCTTTTTCATTTAATTTTGTGTTTTCCATTTAATTCTTTTTCCGTTTGCTGGTATTTTACGATACTACATATTGTACACGTTATGCATATATATAAATAGAATTTCTAGTAGAACCAATCATAATATATATATATATATATATATATATATATTATAATATATAATATATATATATACAATTAGCTAGCTATCTACAATTTCTCCTAGTTGGTGCCTTCGGAGCCAGTGGCATTAGCCTAATTGGTGCCTTCGGAGCACGATAACAATTGGAAGTGGTTCATGGGGGCGGTAGCGGGTAATAGTATTCTCCTTTGGGATCTATGACCTGGTCGAGCAAAAATCCCGCTATTTCCTCTTGAATTGCTTCTATGCGGTCCTCTGGTAGGAGCTTCTCCCGCACCTCTTTGAACTGTTAAGAAGGAGATCAATATGCATGTGTATTAGTTGTGTGACTAGATATCGATAATGGTGTAAAAATTGTGAATAGTGTTCTGACAAACGTACCCACTCCTGTCTTTGAGATCTGCTCCTTTCGGACGCCATCATGCGAATGTTCTCGCAAACGTAGTATGCACACAGATTATTCCCCGGCGCCTGCTTCAGGGCCTTTACGAGAATGGAATTTGATCAGATAATAATTAATCAAGCATGATAATTAAAGAGATGGCAGCTAGCTAGTACTACTTAATTACTTACCTGGGGTCGATACCATTTCAGATTTTGTTTCCATGGGCCTGGAGTGGCCCTGATGAACTTTGCCCAAGCCCTGCCCGCCGACAAAGAAAATGAATAAATGGGTTATTAAATAGTTGTTATCAGGAAATGACGAACTAATTAAATAGGCCGAGATATAGTTAATAATGATTGAAATTACCTGTTGACTATCCCCTTCACGATGGTGTAGTCAGTTGGTTTCTTAAGTAGTGAGTCTAGTACTTCAACTGTTCCTTCATCAACTTTAATGATTAACAAGATCCAGTGAAATCTGCATGCACACACGTTTGCATGTCTTAATTAAGCGGGCATATGTAAGCAAAAACATGTAGCTAGCTAGTAGGCAAAAACAGAATTTGTAGTACAAGACAGTGTGACTCACTCGAAGTTGTAAGGAAGTAGTATATCTTCATTGTATTTGAGGCGCTTGAAGAACTCTAGCATGCTTTCCTCTACACTTTTTTCGTAATATGGATCTAATTTCCATGTGTATTCATTAATGGTATTTGGGTCAACGAACCCAATGCCATAGCGTCCACCTTTTTTCATTTCATAAATCTTCATCCTGCATAATACCACAGAAAAGAATATAGTGAGGATAATTACAGGTAATGATTGATCAAAATGATCACTACAGCTAGCTTGAGACTTAAATTACAGAAAGAAATCACTTACAGACAATAGCAACTGACGATAGATTTGTCGAGTGCGTCTTGATTGTATAGCTGAAATAGTTCTGAATACTCAACGGACACAGCTTTCTCATGGTAGTAATGATCCTTCTTGACATTCACCATGAGGGACTCTCGATTGGAAATCTTGGTAATGTCCATGTACCATTGATGCAATTCATACATTCTCGTTGGGAGCTTCTTGACCTCGTCTGGCTCGACCAAAGGTTGGCCCCGGACATATTTCCGTTTTATTTCCTCCTCTCTAGTCGGAGACATGGGCTCGATATCGAGGAGTTGTCCAACAGTGATCATGAGCGTTTCAGCCTGCTCAATATGCTCCTCGGTTATTACCACATCGCCCAGCCCGGGAACGTTAACGGTTTGCCCACAATAATATTGGGCGCGCCTACTCTCATGTGTTGTTGGCACAACAAGCGGGGGGATTGATTGCGCCGCCTGTTCTCCCAGCTGGGGAACGGTTTTACCGCTCCTTTTGCCAGCTGATTTGCTCGAGCTCGAGCTCGCCTCTTTCTGTAGACGTGCTCGATTTAACTTCTTGATGTGGCGCTCATAGTCTGTGTCAACAGGCTTGGGAGCTGGTGCTCTAGCCATACGAATGAAGTGGTCAATCTTTTCCTCAGGCACTTTCTCCCTTGGCGGCGGTGGCGGTTTCGGTGCAAAATGGGCTTCCACCTCGGCCTTCGATATGGCTACGTTTTCCTCCTCGGACTTGTCGTAAGGCCTCTGCGGAAGAGGCGCGAGGCTTGGACCATATTGAAATCGCTTGCCTCCGCCTGTACCTCCAGTACTACCTCGACTTGTACCGCTACGCACCATAGCTGAGGCGGCTCTCTTCCGTGATTGCTGAGGCGGCGAAGACGGCTGACGTGGCTGAGTTGGAGGAGGAGGAGTGGCCTGAAGCTGTGCCGGACTTGGAGGAGGAGTGGCCTGAAGCTTGCCGGACTTGGAGGAGTGGCCTGACGCTTTGCCGGACTTGGAGGAGGAGGAGTGGCCTGAAGCTGTGCCGGACTTGGAGGAGGAGTGGCCTGACGCGTTGGTGGACTTGGAGGAGCGGGAGTCTGCTGACTCGGTGGCGGACTTCGACGAGGAGTCGGATGACGCGGTGTCGGTGGCCTTCGAAAGATGATGCAATCCTTTCTCCATAGGATGATACGATGGTTGGCCTCTCCCAGTGTGTGCTCATCGTCACCTCCAGGAATGTCAAGCTCTAGCCCCGAATATTGGTCCACCACCTCATCAACCAAGACACGAGCATAGCCCGCTGGAATCGGGTTGCAATGGAAGGTTGCCTCGGGGGGATTTGTAAAAGCAAGGGCGTCCGCCACCTTCATGGATATGTTCTTCATTTTGAAGTGTAGCTCGCAGTTAGTGTTCTCCATGATGTCATCCACTGGGTAGCTATCCAGCAATGCGTCGCCCGGGGCGGAACCCACGCTGCTTCTCGGCATGGATGGGACGGTGCTATCCAATGCTGGATCATCCGCTAGCTGCTGCAGCTGCTGAGACCCCCTTTGCTGGCTAAGTGAGTCGATCTGCTCCTGCTGCCGCTGGAATTTGACTGCCAAGTCCGCGTGCGCTGATTCTAGGCCTTGAAGGCGTTCATAGTCTAGCTTCCTCTGCTCCTCCTCCATCTTCCTCTTCTTCTCCTCCGCAATCTTCTTTCTCGCACGGGTTCTGTAGTCGGCGTTCCAGTCCGAAAACCCCTCATACCACGGAATAGCGCCCATGCCTCGTGTTCTTCCCGGGTGTTCAGGATTTCCCAGGGCACGCGTAAGCTCGTCGTTCTCTCTGTTGGGCTGGAACACCCCCGATCGAGCCTCTTCTATTGCAACAAGTAGCTTATCTTCGGCTCCGTCCAGACATGCCTTCTTCGAAACTTTGCCTGTCTTCGGGTCCAACTCCCCCCCATGCGCATAGAACCAAGTCCTGCACCTGGGGGGCCAGCTCAATGTTTCTGGAGTGACACCTGCATCCTCCATCTCTTTCTCAGACTTATCCCACTTAGGCATTCCCACCGCATAGCCACCTGGCCCCAGCTTATGGAACTTATCCTTTTTTGCGGCATTGGCCTTGTTTATTCTCGACCGTTCCTTAGATAATTCCGAATCCTTGAATTTCACGAAATCGTCCCAATGAGCACTTTGCTTCTCTAGTGTTCCCTCGAATACTGGAGTCTTCCTTCCTCCCTTGACGTACTTGGCCCATTCACGATTCTTGTGGTTGTTGAATGCAACCGCCATCTTCCTAAGAGCAGCGTCCTTGACTTTCTCCACATCTGCATCTGTGAAATGATCTGGTAGGGTGAAATGTTCCATGAGCGTTTCCCAAAGCAGAAGTTTTTGTCTGTCGTCGACAAAAGTAACTCCTGGACGTGGCTTTGCTGGCTCTCTCCATTCTTGAAGGGAGATCGGGAGTTGGTCCTTCACAAGAACTCCGCACTGACGAATGAACTTGTCCGCAATCTTCTTAGGCGCTAATGGTTCGCCATTAGGTTTGATGGCCTCGATATTGTACTTTACGCCCTCCTTCAACTTTTTGTTCGGGCCTCGTTTCCTGTTGCCTGAAGATTTGCTCGATCCGGATGGCTGAAAGAAGAAAGATCGATTCGTTAATATATCTTCAAGTCATTTAAAACATGTGATGATCACCAGATGCCTGCTTATATAAATATATATACCTCGCCGGTCTTTGTTGTTTCAAGATCAACATTTTCTTCGTCATGTTCATAGTTCATGACTTCATCAATTCGGTCGTCGCGATCGAATATCATATCACCCTCCCCGGTGTTGTTTAGATATTCGGAGCCGTCATAATCTTCTTCATTCTGATCATCATCTGGCCCGCGAGGATTGCGTATGATATTGAACAGGGCCTCTTCTCCCTCTCTGCCGGTATTGTCCGCCATAGGTTTTGTTTAACTAATCCAAAAGAAATATATTCAAATTACAATGCATGGATGCAATCAATTAATAAGGAAAAACTGAATCAATCATAGTACATAATAAGCATCATCGAATATAATCTCGAATACGTCGTCTCGAATAATAGATATAATCTCGAATACATCGTCTCGAATAATATATATAATCTCGAATAAATCATCTCGAATATTATATATCGAATACATCACTAGCTAGCTAGCTAATAAAGATCGAATACTAGAGAGTAATCTAGGCGGTGGACAACCAAAGTGAAGGAACCATCACTGGATCATAGCTCGGGTGATCTCCCCAAAGAACCTGCCAGGTATTGGAGAACCTGACGTCCATAGCAGCCATGTAGCGATGGACGTGCTCGTCCTCCTCCCTGACACGGCGACGTACCACCTCCGGCGGGGCCGGCTCCCTCCGCACCGAAAGTGGCCCACGCGAACGCCACCAAAGGAGATGAGGGTCGACGACGGGACCCGGGGCCGGGTTCCTCACCAAGCGTCGCGCCCCTGAAGGTAGCACCTCCCAGTGCCAGCCCGGCGGAGCCCAGTCCCGGACATGGGTCCTCTGAAGCAGGACGTCATCGCGAACGGGTCGACGGCGAGGATGCGGGCCGGGCATCGTCGACAACAAATACTATATGCCGCAAAAGTAAAGTAACATTTTTTAAATGATGGATTGTGATTTCATATATGCAAATTCTAAATTTTATAACTAAAACTAACATTTCTAATATTTCTATAACTAAAACTAACATTTCTAATATTTCTATAACTAAAAAACATTTCTATATAACTAACATTTCTATATAACTAACATTTCTAATATAACTAACATTTCTATATAACTAACATTTCTAATATTTCTATATAACTAACATTTCTATATAACTAACATTTCTAATATTTCTATAACTGAAAAACATTTCTATATAACTAACATTTCTAATAAGTCTATAATTAAAAAACAGAAAGATTGTGTGTGTGTGTGTGTGTGGTACATGGCGGCCAGGGCAGGAGCTCACCGGCGAGGCGCGACGACGGGGGGCGGCGAAGGGGACGGAGACGGCGACGGGGACGGGGCGGCGACGGGCCGGGCGGGGACGACGGGCGGACGGGGCGGGGCGCGGCGACGGGGCGCGGTGCGGCGACGGGGACGACGGGGACGGGGACGGCGACGGCGACGGGGTCGGCGACGAGGGGCGGCGGCGACGGGGCAGAGGAGAAAGAAGCAGAGGGAGAGATGAGAAACTAACAAAATTTTTGAAGTATTTTCTTATATAGAACAACCTTTAGTACCGGTTGGAGCCACCAACCGGTACTAATGGTCTGTTTTGGCCAGGCCAAGCGGCGGGAACGGCACCCCTTTAGTACCGGGTGGTGGCTCCAACCGGTACTAAAGACCGCCCCCCCTTTAGTACCGGTTTGAGCCACCACCCGGTACTACAGGGGGTACACTGGCGCAGGTGCGGTGCGAAATGTTTAGTCCCACCTCGCTAGACGAGGGGCGTCTGTACTGGTTTATAAGCCCCAGTGCGGTAGCTCCCTCGAGCTCCTCTCCAAAGCAGGCCTACTGGGCCTAAATGTTCTATGCTGCCCTGTGGGCCTACGGGGCCTTTGCAGGCCTGCATCTTGGCCCAACAACAGGTTGGGTTTCTAGTCGTATGCAGGCCACTGTGGCGCAGTAGGTGGGCTTTTTTTCTTATTTTTTGCTTTATTTATTTTTGTTTTATTTATTTTTGAGTTGTTTTTTGCTGTATTTAGAGTTTCTTTGTGAATATTTTTGCTTTAGGTACAAAAAATTACAAACTTTCTGTTACTACCAGTAGTTTACAAATTTGAATAGTTTAAATTTTGAATTATTTGAAATTTGTGTGAATCACTGGTTTGTGAATAACTTAACTTTGAAAATAGATTTTTCAGTGATTCTTTTTTCTTATGTTTAATATTAGTGTGTTTATCATTATATTCAATTTGGTAATGCTTAGGTTATTTAAAAAATGAAATGCCTTTGTAACGGATGAGTTTTCGTCCGAAACCCTGATACTTCGAAAGAGATTGTCCATTTTGTACACGAAGTGCATCCAGTTTTTGCGGTAACCCTCTCTACTTTTTTGCACATGCTATGTGGGTGAAATTATGATACCATGCCAACTTTCAACCTTTTCTGAGTTCATTTGAAATGCTTTTCAATTTCAGGGTCATTTAGCTGAAAAAATCAGTAAATGCATGAAAGAATTTGCTTGCACATAAAATTTCTTCGCGTTTCAAATGCCAAAACACATAACTAGCTACCCTAACTATTACAGAGATTCCCTCCTGGGTGTGAAACACAGAAGAAAGTGATGATAGTGAAGCCGATCACATCCCAGATCTTTGGGTGTGAAACTTTTTCTTCGCGTGTGTCCCTTTGCGCCGTAGCCATGGAAAATCTTCATCATTTAACTGGATGCTCGGGTCAATATTCACTGTGAATGGAGCAATTTCATCAAACTTTTCATAATCTCCTGACATGTCTGTCTTGTCATCCACTCCCACGATGTTTCTCTTCCCAGAAAGAACTATGTGCCGCTTTGGCTCATCGTACGATGCATTCGCTTCCTTATCTTTTCTTTTTCTCGGCTTGGTAGACATGTCCTTCACATAGAAAACCTGTGCCACATCATTGGCTAGGACGAATGGTTCGTCTGCATACGCAAGATTGTTGAGATCCACTGTTGTCATTCCGTACTGCGGGTCTTCCGTTACCCCGCCTCGTGTCATATTGACCCATTTGCACCGAAACAAAGGGACCTTCAAACCACGTCGATAGTCAAGTTCCCATATGTCCTGTATATAACCATAATATGTTTCCTTTCCCGTCTTGGTTTCTGCATCAAAGCGGACACCACTGTTTTGGTTGGTGCTCTTCTTATCTTGGGCGATCGTGTAAAATGTATTACCATTTATCTCGTACCCTTTGAAAGTCATTATATTCGAAGATGGTAACTGGGACAGCAAGTACAGGTCATCTTCAATAGAGGCGTCATGCATGGTACGTGTCTGCAACCAGCTGGCGAAACTCCTGGTTTGTTCACGTGTAATCCAGTGATCAGACCGCTCCGGGTGTTTGGAGCGTAGCAAATTCTTGTGTTCATCCATATACGGAGCCACCAAGGCGGAATTCTGTAGAACTGTGTAGTGTGCTTCAGTGAGAGAATGTCCGTCCATACATATTATTTGTTCCCCTCCTAGCGTGCCTTTTCCATCCAGTCTGCCCTTATGCCGCGATTCAGGAACACCAATCGGCTTAAGGTCAGGAATAAAGTCAATACAAAACTCAATGACCTCCTCATTTTCATGGCCCTTGGAGATGCTTCCTTCTGGCCTAGCACGGTTATGAACATATTTCTTTAAGACTCCCATGAACCTCTCAAAGGGGAACATATTGTGTAGAAATACAGGACCCAAAACGTTAATCTCTTCACATAGGTGAACTAGGACGTGCGTCATGATGTTGAAGAAGGATGGTGGGAACACCAACTCGAAACTGACAAGACATTGCACCAAATCATTCTCTAACCTTGGTATGATTTCTGGATCGATTACCTTCTGAGAGATTGCATTGAGGAATGCACATAGCTTCACAATGGCTAATCGAACGTTTTCCGGTAGAAGCCCCCTCAATGCAACCGGAAGCAGTTGCGTCATAATCACGTGGCAGTCATGAGACTTTAGGTTCTGGAACTTTTTCTCTGCCATGTTTATTATTCCCTTTATATTCGACGAGAAGCCAGACGGTACCTTAATACTGAGCAGGCATTCAAAGAAGATTTCCTTCTCTTCTTTGGTAAGAGCGTAGCTTGCATGACCCTGATGTATGCCGTCTTTTCCGTGCATACGTTGCTGGTCCTCCCGTGCCTCAGGTGTATCTTTTGTCTTCCCATACACGCCCAAGAAGCCAAGCAGGGTCACACAAAGATTCTTCGTCACGTGCATCACGTCGATTGCGGAGCGGACCTCTAGGTCTTTCCAATAGGGCAGGTCCCAAAATATAGATTTC
Source organism: Triticum aestivum (assembly GCF_018294505.1). Classification (NCBI taxonomy): domain Eukaryota; kingdom Viridiplantae; phylum Streptophyta; class Magnoliopsida; order Poales; family Poaceae; genus Triticum; species Triticum aestivum. The sequence goes on from NC_057812.1 coordinate 736,328,479, forward strand.
TTCTTCCACATGGGTGCGCGTCCGTCAGCGTCATTCGGAACAGGTTGTCCACCAGGACCCTTTCCAAAGACCACCTTCAAATCCTTGACCATATCATGTACATCAGCACCAGTACGGTGGCGAGGCTTCGTCCGGTGATCCGCCTCACCTTTGAAATGCTTGCCTTTCTTTCTTACGGGATGCCTGCTCGGAAGAAATCGACGATGTCCCAGGTACACATTCTTCTTACAATTAGCCAAATATATACTGTCGGTATCGTCCAAACAGTGCGTGCATGCGCGGTATCCCTTGTTTGTCTGTCCTGAAAGGTTACTGAGAGCAGGCCAATCATTGATGGTCACGAACAGCAACGCCTTTAGGTCAAATTCTTCCCCCATGTGCTCATCCCACGCACGTACACCTGTTCCATTCCACAGTTGTAAGAGTTCTTCAACTAATGGCCTTAGGTACACATCAATGTCGTTGCCGGGTTGCTTAGGGCCTTGGATGAGCACTGGCATCATAATGAACTTCCGCTTCATGCACAACCAAGGAGGAAGGTTATACAAACATAGAGTCACAGGCCAGGTGCTATGGTTGCTGCTCTGCTCCCCAAAAGGATTAATGCCATCTGCGCTTAGACCAAACCATACGTTCCTTGCGTCATCTGCAAACTCCTTCCCATACTTTCTTTCGATTTTTCTCCACTGCGACCCGTCAGCGGGTACTCTCAACTTTCCGTCTTTCTTACGGTCTTCTCTGTGCCATCGCATCGCCTTGGCATGCTCTTTGTTTTGGAACAAACGTTTCAACCGTGGTATTATAGGAGCATACCACATCACCTTGGCAGGAATCTTCTTCCTGGGGCGCTCGCCCTCGACATCACCAGGGTCATCGCGGCTGATCTTATAGCGCAATGCACCGCATACTGGGCAAGCGTTCAAATCCTCGTACTCACCGCGGTAGAGGATGCAATCATTAGGGCATGCATGTATCTTCTGCACCTCTAACCCTAGAGGGCAGACAACCTTCTTTGCTTCGTACGTACTCTCGGGCAATTCGTTGTCCTTTGGAAGCATATTCTTTATCATTACCAGCAACTTTCCAAATCCCTTGTCAGATACACCATTCTCTGCCTTCCATTGTAGCAATTCCAGTGTGGTGCCCAGCTTTTTCTTGTCACCTACGCAATTCGGGTACAACAATTTTTTGTGATCCTCTAACATGCGCTGCAACTTCTTCTTCTCCAAATCACTTGCGCAGTTTCTCTTTGCATCGGCAATGGCCCGACCTAGATCATCAACGGGCTCATCTGATGCCTCTTCTTCAGCTTCTTCCCGCATTGCCGGCTCAGCTTCTTCCCGCATTACCGGCTCAGCTTCTTCCCTCATTGTTGTATCATCGTATTCAGGGAACCCATGGCCAGGATAGCTGTCGTCGTCCTCTTCTTCTTCATTGTCTTCCATCATAACCCCTCTTTCTCCATGCTTGGTCCAAACATTATAGTGGGGCATGAAACCGGACTCAAACAGGTGGACGTGAATGGTTCTTGACATAGAGTAATTGTGACCATTCTTACAGCCAGCACATGGACAAGGCATAAAACCATCCGCCCGCTTGTTTGCCTCAGCCGCAAGCAGAAAAGTACGCACGCCATTAATGAACTCGGGAGAGCATCGGTCATCGTACATCCATTGCCGGCTCATCTTCAATACACAGCACCGAAAACACCAAATTAATACAATACATAAAGTTCATACATAAAGATCATACAACACTTAAATGCAACAAACAAATAACTCTCTAGCTAAAGAATTTAAATGCAACAACAAATGCGATCAAGATCGCAACTAAGGTAACAATTGATCCAACAGCATAATGATACCAAGCCTCACTATGAATGGCATATTTTCTAATCTTTCTAATCTTCAAGCGCATTTTCTCCATCTTAATCTTGTGATCATCGACGACATCGGCAACATGCAACTCCAATTCCATCTTCTCCCCCTCAATTCTTTTCAATTTTTCCTTCAAATCCTCGTTTTCTCTTTCAACTAAATTTAACCTCTCGACAATAGGGTCGGTTGGAATTTCCGGTTCAACTACCTCCTACATACAAATATCTATGTCAACTTGATGGGCATAATTTGTCATAAACACGAAATGCAATGAATAGTTTTAAAAGAGAATATACCACATCCGAATCATAACCCGGACGAGGGCCGACGGGGACGGATATCAAAACCATGGCACTATGTATAACAAACAACGTATGGGTAAGATAATTATACGAGTAACTATATATCCAAATCACACAAACATCAATTTTTATATAAAACTTCATGAACAAGAGGCTCACCACAAGGTGGTGCCGGCGACGGGACGTTGCGAGCGATCGACGGTGGTTACAACGGAGATTTAGAAGGTACTAAGTAAACCACACCTACATATGCAAACTAAGTGTTATTTTGACCTCAAATTGCATATAAATCAAATACTAGCACATATATATAATTCCTCCCAAATTACTAAACTCAAAAATCAATCACTATATAAAGCATTGCACGAGCTAATCTAGCAATGAGAGATGAAAGGACAAAGTTGCTAATCTTTGTGATCATTTGAATGGATGGGGGCCTTCAAATCTGGACAAATTTTGGGCAAAATGTGTGATGAGCTTGAGAGGAAGAGGGAAAAGAACAGAGAGGAGAGGGGAAAGGGGAAGAACAGAGCGAGCTCGGGTGGACGAAGGGTCTACGTAGGACGACCTTTAGTACCGGTTCGTGATACGACCCGGTACTAAAGGTGCTGGAGGGGCCCCGGACTGACAACATCCTGCCACCACTCACTTTAGTACCGGTTCATGGCACGAACCGGTGCTAAAGGTTCGCCACGAACCGGTACTAATGAGAGCGGCCGGCTAGCCGTTGGAACCGGCACTAATGCACACATTAGTGTCGGCTCAAATTCAAACCGGCACTAATGTGCTTCACATTTGACCCTTTTTCTACTAGTGTAGGTTTACTCAAAATCCATACCATGATGAGTCCTTAGGTGAATTTTCTTTGTTTCGAAATTTTCATGGATTTTCCAAGACATAGCGTCTTGCATGGCACGGGATAAGCTACTCGAATTGTAAAAGATGAAAATTACATGTTGAAATAGTTGAAGTCATGCTTAATTACGAAAAAAACACTTGTCGTCGTCGCGTACCATTTCAACATCGAAGGTCTCCTCGAGCTTAATGCTGAAGCGCCGATCTTCGTCGAGGTGAGGCCTGTCGCACAGACCTCGATCATCGTGGCACCAGCCGCACTCCCCCGGGAGACTTTCATCGTCCGATGACGACATTTCCTACGTACATAATTCAAAGATTAAACTTGTACAATTAAATATATTTTTTGAGAAATGCCATTCAATTATTTTTCGAGAAAATCCAGGCCACTCGATATTTCCTACATATTCTAGCACAAGTCATGCCAGAATTCACAGAAAAATCTGACATGGCCTTTGCTAAAAAAGGACATATCGAGTGCCTGAAATTTGCCGGAATGGAAATTAATCAACACTCCGGCAAAACATAGGCCACTCGAAGGTGTAACCTGAACATGACAGGCCACTTGGGCAACCACATATCCTATTTGAGCCACACAAGATATATATGTTTTTATCTACATCATATCTTATAGGACTCATATTGACATGGAGATTTGGCTGGTCTCACCTCGAGGTCGAAGGGGCTCGGTGATGGGGACGACATCGGGGATGATGGATGGGCTCCTTGATTTCTGCAAAAACAAAAACCCTATAAGTTATCACTAATACATCCCGAATAGTATCATACATATAACATCACTAATACAACTAAAACACTAGCAAACGACGGGTATCGACGAGGAGGATGCGGGATAGGCATCCTCGACGTCGATGCGGGAATAATTGCTTAAAATAAAAAAATAACAACAAATGTGACACGTTCAACTAGTTCTATTAATTCAACTAGTTCTTACTAAATATGAACTTACTATAAATAGAAATAAACTAGTTCTTTCTAAAAATAAACTAGTTCTTTCTAAAAATAAACTAGTTCAACTAGTTATATTAATTTTCTTACTAAAAATACAGTAGTTCTATTAATTCAACTAGTTCTTACTAAAACTAAACTAGTTCAACTAGTTTATTAATTTACATACTAATTATTTTAAACACTTACTAAAAACAGTAAAAAAAACTACATTATACAATATTAAAAAACTACAGTGAAAAACAGAAAAAAAAAAAGAGATGGAGGGAGGAGGGGAAGGGAGGAGGAAGGAGAGAGGAGGAGGGGGAGGAGGCCGGTCGGAGGAGGAGGGGGAGAGGGGGCGGCCGGAGGAGGACGAGGGAGGGGGCGGGGGTGGAGGGGGTGGAGGGGGAGGGCGGCCGGAGGAGGAGGGAGGGGGCGGGGGGTGGAGGGGGAGGGGCGGCCGGAGGAGGAGGGAGATGGGCAGTGGGAGGAGGGCGACCGGAGGAGGGAGTAGGGAGTACCTCGGCAGGAGCAGCACGGTGGCGGCGGAAGACGTACGGGTTCGGAGCGGGCGAGAGCGAGTGAGAGGGAGTGAGTGTGAAAGGGTGAACGGCTCCAGGATAAGGTAAGTAAGTAGTATCGCGTTTCAGGAAAACGCGCTACTGCTACGGGTCGTAGTAGCAGCGCTGATTAGTGGTATGCGCTACTGCTAAGTGGAGCTTGCCATCTGCGCCCAGTAAAAATATAGCAGCAGCGACGTTTGATAGAACGCGCTACTGCTAAAGTAGTAGCAGTAGCGTGGTTCATTTAGAAACGCTACTACAAAGTAGTAGTTGTAGCGCCCTATTTTAACCAGCGCTACTGCTATATCTCTGTATATAGGCTTTTCCCTAGTAGTGCAACCAACCCATTTATTGCCAAAACCTCTAGACAGAAGCATTTCCTCTAGAAAATCTCAATTCACTCTATCATAGGCTTTCTCATAATCAAGTTTAAGAATCAACCCACTAGATCCAGATCTATGTATCTCATGAATAACTTCATGGGCCATAACCACAATTTCTAAAATAAATCTACCTTTAATAAATGCAGTTTTATTAGTAGAAATATGTTTGTCACACAAAGGAGACACACTAGTGGTCATAGCTTTGGAGAAAATCTTGACAGCACAATTACTCAAACTGATAGGTCTAAAAAAATTCATAGAAACTGACAGTCACACGCTCCCACACCCGTCTACCGTCCGAGCTCATGCTACGCCTCGGATGAGTATGTCTGCACCGCCTCTACGTCAGCACCATCCCCTCTGCCGTCCTCGGTTCGGGCCGCACTTTCGCGGCCCTCTCTAGATGGCTGTGATGCAGGAGGAGTTCGATGCGTTGCAACGGAACCGGGCTTGGCAGCTTGTTCCCCGACCCCTGTAACACCCACGATGCGGCTATATCTCCCACGTGTCGGAGCACGACTTAGAGGCATAGCCGCATAGTAGGCATGTCACAAGAGGAGTAATCTTTACACATCTCATGTACTGAATAAGAAAAGGATAAAGAGTTGGCTTACAATCGCCACTTCACACAACACATGAATATAGCATTACCCACTAGTAGAAAAAGGGGCTTTTTTCCCGGTTGGAAAGGCCCTTTAGTCCCGGTTTTCGAACCGGGACTAAAGGGTCGGTACTAATGCCTCTCCCCTTTAGTCCCGGTTCTTACACGAACCGGGACTAAAGGGCGCGGCCACATAGAGCTCCACCTTTAGTCCCGGTTGGTAACTCCAACCGGGACTAAAGGAAATTTTATGGTTTTTTTTGAAAAAAAAAATTTGATTTTTTTTATTTTCAAATTTCTGAATTATTTTAACCTCTAGTGTGTAATCACCACCCCTCATCACTGCTCAATTTATCCTCTAATCACCCCTCATCATTTCAAATCATCTAACTTCCCGAACGGTCACCCATCCTCCCACTCCCCCAGCCTGAGCACGCTTAACTTCCGGGTTCTATTCTCTCTCGTTTCCAATTCTGCACTTGTTGTTTTCCTGACAATAGTAAGATGTCAATCCTATTAACCTTCATGCATTTTGCTTGAGCATGAAGTGACACATTTCACGGTTTGAGTTTGAAACTATTGTTTAAAAAAAAATATTTAGTAACACTAATATTTCTTGAATAATTAGTTTGACCACTGTTTGACCATAGTTTGACCAGAGTTTGACCAGATTTGACCAAAATTCAAAATAACTAAAATAATTATTTAGTAACACTAATATTCTAGAATAATTAGTTTGACCATTGTTTGACGACAGTTTGACCACTGTTTGACCAGATTTGACTAGTAATTTTTTCGATTTTTTCCACTCTAGATCTTAAAAGCCCCGTAACTTTTTTTCTGTTAGGTTTTTGAGGATTTTGAAAATGTTTAACAGGGTAGATGATTTTTCATATAAAAAAGTTTTTAATCCGAGTTCGTACGCAAAAGTTATGCCCATTTTAAAAATTCCAGAGAGATTTTGCAAATAAAGTCGAAATTCATATTTGTAAATTTTCCCAACAAGTGGACCACATATCACATGGGAAACTTATTTTATTTTATTTTTTTGACATTTCCATCATTTTCTTTTGTTTTTTCTAAAACTGAAAAGGCGGTCCAAGGGGGGGAGAGTTTGAAAATGGGACCTTTAGTACTGGTTCGTGCCATGAACCAGTACTAATGCCTCAAAACCCATTAGTACCGGTTGGTGGCACCAACCGGTACTAAAGGTATAACCTTTAGTCCCGGTTGGTGCCACCAACCGGGACTAATGGGCATCGCACCCTTTAGTCCCGGTTCATGGCACGAACCGGGACTAAAGGGCCCAGGTGAACCGGGACTAATGCCTTAGCCGCACGAACCAGGATAAATGCTCACATTAGTCCCGGTTCTTGACTGAACCGGGACTAATGGGCTGACCCGGCCTGGACCAAAGCCATGTTTTCTACTAGTGACCTCATCCAGAATACAATCAAGGTCCGACTATGGAACCAAATAAAGAAAGACAACCCCTAATGCTAGATCCCCGATCGCCCTGACTGGGCTCCACTATTGATCAACTGGAAACGAAACAACACAACGAACACGATCTTCATCGAGCTGCCACTTGAGTTGGGTTGCGTCACCTGCACTGGTATCATCGGCACCTGCAACTGTTTTGGAAGTAATCTGTGAGTCACGGGGACTCAGCTATCTCACACCCTCACGATCAAGACTATTTAAGCTTATGGGTAGGAAAAGGTAGTGAAGTGGAGCTGCAGCAAGCAATAGCATATATGGTGGCTAACTTACGCAAATGAGAGCGAGAAGAGAAGCAAAGCACTATCGTGAACTAGAAGTGATCAAGAAGTGATCCTGAAACTACTTACATTCAAGCATAACACAAGAACCATGTTCACTTTCCGGACTCCGCCGGAAAGAGACCATCACGGCTACACACGCGGTTGATGCATTTTAATTAAGTTAAGTGTCAAGTTTTCTACAACCGGATATTAACAAATTCCCATCTACCCATAACCACGGGCACGGCTTTCGAAAGTTCAACACCCTGCAGGGGTATCCTAACTTAGCCCATCACAATCTCTCACGGTCAATGAAGGATATTCCTTCTCCTAGGGCGACCCGATCAGACTCGGAATCCCGGTTACAAGACATCTTGATAATGGTAAAACAAGACCAGCAAGACCACCCGCTGTGCCGACAAATCCCGATAGGAGCTGCACATATCTCGTTCTCAGGGCACACCAGATAAACTAAGTGTACAAGAGCCAACGTAACCCAAGTTGCCAAGGGACGACCCTGCACGGTGCTCTAGTTTGGACCAACACTCAGAGGAGCACTGGCCCGGGGTTTAAATAAAGATGACCCTTGAGTCTACAGAACCCCAGGGAAAAAGGCTTAGGTGGCAAATGGTAAAACCAAGGTTGGGCCTTGCTGGAGGAGTTTTATTCAAGGCGAACTTTCAAGGGGTTCCCATTATAACCCAACCGCGTAAGGAACGCAAAATCAAGGAACATAACACCGGTATGACGGAAACTAGGGTGGCAAGAGTGGAACAAAATACCAGGCATAAGGCCGAGCCTTCCACCCTTTACCAAGTATGCAGATGCATTAAAGTAAACAAGATATAATAATGATATCCCAACAATAATTATGTTCCAACAAGGAACAAACTCCATCATCACCTGCAACTAGCAACGCTATAAGAGGGGCTGAGCAAAGCGGTAACATAGACAAACAACGGTTTGCTAGGACAAGGTGGGTTAGAGGTTTGACATGGCAATATGGGAGGCATGATATAGCAAGTGGTAGGTATCGCGGCATAGCAATAGAGCGAGCAACTAGCAAGCAAAGATAGAAGTGATTTCGAGGGTATGGTCATCTTGCCTGCAAAGTTCTCCGAGTTGACGTAAGCATGATCCTCGTAAGTGTACTCAACGGGTTCCTCGATCACATAATCGTTTCCCGTCTCTACCCAAGGCAAGAACACAAGTCAAGGAAACAACAATCAACCACGATGCAATGTGCAAGCAACACGATGCAAAACATGACATGACATGCGGGATGTAATATGCAATGCATATGCGTGCTCCGGAAGGGAAAGATTGAACCAGGCCTCAACTTGGCAAACCAAGAGTGCCGCTGGAAAGATGAGTTGATTTCAGTCGAAATCGATATAAGGATCATCGGAATCGGATGCACAGTTTGGAAATGGCAAGCAAAACAAGAATGGCACAATTCTGCGAGTAATAACACAATGCCATCTAGAATACAAACAAGAAACCACTAGTAGAAAACAGGGCTTTGGTCCAGGCCGGGTCAGCCCATTAGTCCCGGTTCAGTCTAGAACCGGGACCAATGTGGGCATTGGTCCCGGTTCGTGAGCCCAGGGGGCCGGCCGGGCCACGTGGGCCATTGGTCCCAGTTCATCTGGACCTTTTGGTCCCGGTTGGTGGCATGAGCCGGGACCAATGGGCCTCGCTCCTGGCCCACCACCATTGGTCCCGGTTGGTGGCTTGAACCGGGACCAAAGGCTCCCCTTTAGTCCCGGCTCATGTCACCAACCGGGACCAATGAGGTGCCTATATATACCCCCTCGCGCAAGAGCAGAGCACAGTGCTCTGTTTTTTCTGGCCGAGGGGGAGAGGGCTTTGTGGTGCTCTAGCTCACCTCCTATGCACATGAGGTGTTCGATGGAATGCCCGAGCCACACTACTTAAGCTTTCTCCTCTCGAAGCTCGACCTCCAAGCTCCATTTTCCTCGAGATTTGTCTAGATTTAGCGGTCCGTCACGCCCCGTCCCCGTCTTCACCGCCGTCGATCACCCGCGCCGATCTCATCACCGACACCACCGTGGTGAGCCTCTTGTTCTTATCTTCTTTCTGAAAGGAAAAATATTCTTACTTGTATGTTTAGATAGATACTTGTATCATTTTCTTACATTTATTATTGCATCTTATATAGTGCGATGGTTTTGGTATCCGCCCCCGTCGGCCCTCGTCCTGTCTATGATTCGGATGTGGTATGTATATTATCTTTATAACTATTGGTTCATTTATTGTTTATGAAAATTATGCCGACCAACGTGACATAGATTTTATTTATCTAGGATGTATGTGAATCGGAAATGCCAACCGACCCTATTGTCGAGAGGTTAAATTTAGTTGAAGAAGAAAACAATTTGTTGAAGGAAAAAATAAAAAAAATTGAGGAGGAGAAGATGATATTGGAGTTGCATGTTGCGGATGTCGTCGATGATCACAAGATCAAGATGGATGCAATGCGCTTGAAGATTAGAAAGATTAGAAAATATGCCATTCATACCGAGGCTTGGTATCATTATGCCGTTGGATCAATTGTTACCTTGGTTGCGATTATGATCGCATTTGTTTTCGCATTGAAATGTTTTACATAGTTTCAATGTATGGTTTAATTAATTAGATGCTCTGGAGAGCTATATGTTGTTAGATGAGAACTATGTATGCACTTTGGTTTTAATGTGATGATGAACTTCTATTAATTTGGACACTTAATTATATATAATGCACGCAGATGAACCGGCAATGGATGTACGGTGACAGACACACCCGCGAGTACATTAAGGGCGTGCATGAGTTTCTCGATGCGGCTGAGGCAAACAAGCAGAATGGTTTTATGTGTTGTCCATGCACTGAATGTGGGAATACGAGGTCTTACTCTAACCGGAAAATCCTTCACTCCCACCTGCTTTACAAGGGTTTCATGCCACACTATAATGTTTGGACGAGGCACGGAGAAATAGGGGTTATGATGGAAGACGGCGAAGAAGAAGACTACGATGACAACTATGTGCCCCCTGAATACGGTGATGCTGCAACGGGGGGAGCTGGTGAAGATCAAGAGGAACCAGACGATGTGCCCAATGATGCTGCAACGGGTGAAGCTGCTGAAGATCAAGAGGAACCAGACGATGTGCCCGATGATGATGATCTCCGCCGGGTCATTGTCGATGCAAGGACGCAATGCATTAGTCAAAAGGAGAAGCTGAAGTTCGATCGCATGTTAGAGGATCACAAAAAAGGGTTATACCCCAATTGCGAAGATGGCAACACAAAGCTCGGTACCGTACTGGAATTGCTGCAGTGGAAGGCAGAGAATGCTGTGGCTGACAAAGGATTTGAGAAGCTACTGAAAATATTGAAGAAGAAGCTTCCAAAGGATAACGAATTGCCCGACAGTACATACGCAGCAAAGAAGGTCGTATGCCCTCTAGGATTGGAGGTGGAGAAGATACATGCATGCCCTAATGACTGCATCCTCTACCGCGGTGCATACAAGGATCTGAACGCATGCCCGGTATGCGGTGCATTGCGGTATAAGATCAGACGAGATGACCCTGGTGATGTTGACGGCGAGCCCCCCAGGAAGAGGGTTCCTGCGAAGGTGATGTGGTATGCTCCTATAATACCACGGTTGAAACGTCTGTTCAAAAACGAAGAGCATGCCAAGTTGATGCGATGGCACAGTGAGAACCGAAAGAAAGATGGGAAGTTGAGAGCACCCGCTGACGGGTCGCAGTGGAGAAAAATCGAGAGAAAGTACTGGGATGAGTTTGCAAAGGACCCAAGGAATGTATGGTTTGCTTTAAGCGCGGATGGCATTAATCCTTTCGGGGAGCATAGCAGCAATCACAGCACCTGGCCCGTGACTCTATGTATGTATAACCTTCCTCCTTGGATGTGCATGAAGCGTAAGTTCATTATGATGCCAGTTCTCATCCAAGGCCCAAAGCAACCCAGCAACGAAATTGATGTGTACCTAAGGCCATTAGTTGAAGAACTTTTACAGCTGTGGAATGAAAGGGTGTACGTACATGGGATGAGCACAGACAGGAGGAATTTAACCTTAAGGTGTTGCTTTTCGTGACCATCAACGATTGGCCCGCTCTCAGTAACCTTTCAGGACAGACAAACAAAGGATACCACGCATGCATGCACTATTTAGATGACACTGAAAGTATATACCTGGAAAAATGCAGGAAGAATGTGTACCTGGGCCATCATCGATTTCTTCCGACCAACCATCAATGTCGAAAGAAAGGCAAGCATTTCAAAGGCAAGGCAGATCACCGGAAGAAGCCCGCCATGCGCACCGGTGATCACGTGCTTGCTATGGTCAATGATTTACACTACGTAATCTTTGGAAAGGGTCCCGGTGGACTAGCTGTTCCGAATGACGCTGAGGGACACGCACCCATGTGGAAGAAGAAATCTATATTTTGGGACCTACCCTACTGGAAAGACCTAGAGGTCCGCTCCTCAATCGACGTGATGCACGTGACGAAGAACCTTTGTGTGAACCTGCTAGGCTTCTTGGGCGTGTATGGGAAGACAAAAGATACACCTGAGGCACGGGAGGACCTGCAACGTTTGCACGAAAAAGACGGCATGCCTCCGAAGCAGTATAAAGGTCCTGCCAGCTACGCTCTTACGAAAGAAGAGAAAGAAATCTTCTTTGAATGCCTGCTCAGTATGAAGGTCACGACTGGCTTCTCGTTGAATATAAAGGGAATAATAAATATGCCAGAGAAAAAGTTTCAGAACCTAAAGTCTCATGACTGCCACGTGATTATGACGCAACTGCTTTCGGTTGCATTGAGGGGGCTTCTATCGGAAAACGTCCGATTAGCCATTGTGAAGCTATCTGCATTCCTCAATGCAATCTCTCAGAAGGTGATCGATCCAGAAATCGTACCAAGGCTAAGGAGTGATGTGGCGCAATGTCTTGTCAGTTTCGAGCTGGTGTTCCCACCATCCTTCTTCAATATCATGACGCACGTCCTAGTTCATCTAGTCGACGAGATTGTCATCCTCGGGCCCATATTTCTACACAATATGTTCCCCTTTGAGAGGTTCACGGGAGTCCTAAAGAAATATGTCCGTAATCGCGCTAGGCCAGAAGGAAGCATCTCCATGAGCCAGCAAACAGAGGATGTTATCGGGTTTTGTGTTGACTTTATTCCTGGCCTTAACAAGATAGGTCTCCCTAAATCGCGGTATGAGGGGAGACTGACTGGAAAAGGCACTCTTGGAAGAGACTCAATAATATGCAGGGACGGATATTCTTGGTCTCAAGCACACTACACAGTTCTACAGAACTCTACCTTGGTGACCCCGTATGTCGATGAACACAAGAACAGTCTGCGCTCCAAACACCCGGAGCAGTGCCACGACTGGATTACATGTGAACACATCAGGACTTTCAGCAGTTGGTTGGAAACACGTCTCAGAGGTGACAACACTGTTTGTGATGAGTTGTACTTGTTGTCCAGGGGACCATCTTTGACTGTATTGACTTACAAAGGATACGAGATAAATGGGAATACATTTTACACGATCGCCCAAGATCAAAAGAGCACCAACCAAAACAGCGGTGTCCGCTTTGATGCAGCAACCGAGAGCGGAAAGGATACATATTATGGTTACATAGTGGACATATGGGAACTTGACTACGGACCTGATTTTAAGGTCCCTTTGTTTAAGTGCAAATGGGTCAATCTGTTAGGCGGCGGGGTACAGGTAGACCCACAGTACGGAATGACAACACTGGATCTGAAAAATCTTGGGTACACTGACGAACCGTTCGTCCTAGCCAATGATGTGGCACAAGTTATCTATGTGAAGGACATGTCTACCAAACCGAGAAAAAGAAAAGATAAGGAAGCGAATACATCATACGATGAGCCAAAGCGCCACATAGTTCTTTCAGGAAAAAGGACATCCTGGGAGTGGACGGCAAGACAGACATGTCTGAAGATTATGAAAAGTTTCATGAAATTCTCCCTTCAATGTCAAGGCTGACCCAAGCATCCTGATAAACAATGAAGATTATCCATGGTTACGGCGCAATAAGCAAATGACACAAGCGAAGAAAAGGTGAAGACTTTCTCCCGCAACTATTATGATGATACCATGCCAAATTTCTAACAGACGAGTATACTATGCCAACTTTTTCAGAGTTCATTTGAAAACTATGAGTTTAGGTCGAATTTTCTCTATAGGTGCATCTATGTTCAAATTTTAACTATTCAAATTTGAAAACTAATGGCACTAACAGAAAGTTTATATTTTTTCTAAAACTAATGGCACTAACAAAAAGTTTATAATTTTGCTGACCTAAAAGCAAAAATAATTAAAAAATAAAGCAAAAAACAAAAGAAAATAAATAATACAGAAAACAAAATAAAAAACTAGAAAAAAAATAAAAATAGCAACAATAAGTATTTTGTTGTAAGTAGAAACAAAATAAAATAAATAAAGCAACAAAGAAAACTAAAAAACTAAAAAAGTGTTTTCAAATTTGAAAA
>NC_057812.1:736342592-736343221 GCF_018294505.1 Triticum aestivum
AATAATGCAGAAAACAAAACAAAAAAACTGGAAAAAAAAGGGCTCACCCCTATAATATTTGTTATGACTAACTAAAATTACCAAATTGAGTGTAATGATAAAACACAGTAATATTAAATAGCAGGAAAAAGATTGACTCAAAAATCAATTTTTATAGTAAAGTTATTCATAAACTAGTGATTCACACAAATTTTAAAAAAATCAAATTTAAACTATTCAAATTTTAAAACTAATGGCTCTAACGGAAAGTTTATAATTTTTGTGACCTAAAATAAAAAAGAAATCACTATAAAATTATAAGTATTTAGTTCTAAGTAGAAACAAAAAAACAAAAAAACAAAAAAAGTGCCACCTACTGGGCCCCCACGGCCTGAATACTACTAGAAACCCTACCATGGGCCAGGATTCAGGCCCGCGGGAGGCCCGGTAGGCCCACAGGCACAGATTGCAGTGTTAGGCCCGATAGCCTGCTTTAGAGAGGAGCTCGAGAGGGATGGCGCACCACACCTTATAAACAGGTGTGCCTCCCTCTCAACTAGCGAGGTGGGACTAAATATTTGGGTTCGGGGTAGCATAGGCCTTTGGTCCCGGTTGGTGGCACCAACCGGGACTAAAGGGGGGCATTAGTC
>NC_057812.1:736343612-736348657 GCF_018294505.1 Triticum aestivum
CCGCGCGCGCCACCCGTTCCCCGACCCAGTCGTCGTCGCCGCGCGCGCCGCCCCTTCCCCGACCCCGTCGCCGTCGCCGCGCGCGCCGCCCCTTCCCCAACCCCGTCGCCGTCGCCCCGACCACACGCCGCCACCTTCGGTCCGGCCGTCGGCGCCCTTTCCTATTATTTTTTTCATTATTATAAAAATGTGCATATATGTATATGTTCTCTGTGTATATATGTTCATATATGCAAAAGTTAGATTATAGAAAAACTTTATATATGCAAAAAATTATACATATATGCAAGTATATATGTATTTTATATATGGAAAAATTTATATATCTAGCTAGGAAGAAGGAAGAAAGGAAGAAGAAGAAAAACTTATATATGAGAAATGTATGTATGTATATATGAGAAATGTATGTATGTATATATGTATGTATGTGGATACATGAGGGGGGTCGATATACCCCCTCTCCGATAGCATTTTTGTGCATTTTAGGTTAGTGTATATATATGTTGATGTATATATGCAAAAGATAGATTTTTAGAAAAAATACTATTTTTTCTGTTGATGATATGATGATGTTTTTTTTCATATATGCATTTTTTCATATATTTATTAATTTTTTTAAGTTGTTAGTAGATATCGATTTTAGGTAGTGCATTTTATCACTAATTTTAGGTTAGTTGATCAATTTAGTGCATTTTATGTTTTTTGCATTTTAGGTTAGTGCATTTTATGTTAGTGGAGAGGAAAAAGTAAAATAAGGAAAAGGAAAATAAGTAGAGAAAGAAGGAGAAGAAGAAGGAGAAGTTCTATGTTTGGCACTAATATATCCATCCGTCATGTTTGAATAATAATTGCCATGTTGTAAATATTTGTAGAAACTATGGACACCGCCCTAGATGAAGCAAAAGAAGCGTTGTTGAGGGACATAATCGCAGAAGGAAATAATGCCGTCTCGTTGTTTCTCAACGAAACCGATGGTCTGGAAGGAGAGGGTGAACAAGCTGGCTACGGTGACCTAATGCCGGTGCAAGAAGAAGAACATGAGGACGGCTCCCGTGACCCAATGCCGGTGCAAGAAGGAGACCGTGATGACGGCTCCGGTGACTGAACCTAGTCCGGCCAGGTATATATATTAGTTAAGCCTGTGCTGACTAGCTGATTGATGCATTCATTGTTTTGGTATGTACACATATTAATTAAGTCTTTGTTCTTTTTTCTAGCCCTCCGGATCGAGCACAACTTCGGTAAAGAGACGAGGCCCGAAGAAAAAGTTGAGCTCGGATGAAAAGTTTGAGATTATAGCAATCGCGCCCGACGGCCAACCGATTGAACCCCTCCGGACAAAGAGCACATTTGTTGCTCAGTGCGGGGTTCTGGTTAGGGACAAGATCCCGATAAGCATCCAGCAATGGTTTAAGCCGGCTACAGAAGACCCTGAGGTGTCTTGTGTCAATGATATGCAGAAAAATGATCTTTGGACTGAGCTGAAGTCAAATTTCACCCTACCGCCAGAGGATAATCCAGAGAACCCAGTTAAAGAGAAATTAATCAAGTCTTTTGCTCTTAAGAGGATGGAAGAACTATTCAGGAGGTGGAAGAAAGAGCTGAATAAGTTTGTCGAAAATAATGAGACACCAGAATTCAAGGGCAGATATGAGAAGATCAGAGATCACTGGCCCGCATTTGTGGCCCACAAGACATCGGAAAAGAGTAAGAAGATGTCGGCGACAAACAAGCAAAATGCTGCGAAGAAGATGCTTCACCATCGCACGGGGTCAGGTGGCTACCTCGTAGCCCGGCCTAAGTGGGCCAAGACTGAGAATGATCTGGTTGATAAAGGGATCGAACCAGAGACAATTAGCTGGCTAGACCGTTGCCGGACTTGGTTCTTCGGGGCTGGCGGAACCTTGGACCCTGTAACAGGGAAGTGCATTTGGACGAACGATCAAATGGACATACCAGTCAGGAAGCTTAAGCAGTATATCGAAGCACTGCGGCAAGGGAAGTTCTTTCCAGACAGAGAGAACGACGAGCTCACAATGGCCCTCGGGAATCCTGAGCACCCTGGACGGACACGAGGCACGCCAGGCTCCATTCCGTGGAAGGTTGGGTTTCCGGACGCAGGCGGTTACAAATCCCATGAGAGGAGGAAAAAAGTGCAGCAGACCCAAATGCAGGCACTGCAAGCAAGGGTAGACGCGATAGAGGAACGAGAAGCAAATCGCAGCAAACGTACTGCCGAAGCCTCCCCCGAAGCTACCCCGCCATCTCAGCGCAGAAGCAGCATGGCTTCCACCGAGCTGCTTCAGCCGAAGCATGCCTTGATGGCTCCTGCCAGTTATCCCATGGATGCTATCACGGAGTCTCAAAATTGCCACCTTATGACGCAATGGATGAATTTGAAGGTCAAGGCGGCTGTTGGCTCTGTTTATCCTACTGAACCTGGCGCAACTTTTCACTGCCGGCCGATTCCAGAAGGATATGCTAGGGTGATGGTGGATGAAATAACGGAGGTATTTGAGGACCTCCAGCTTGACCACCCTACCGGTGAAGGGGAGACTCGGCTGGGGTCTGCTCTGAAGACTCCATGCCTATGGCGGAAGGAGCTCATCAACCTTCCGAACTGGATGCCTCCGCCTCCTCCTCCTCCTCAGGCGAGTCAGGGCACTCCGCCTCCTCCACCGCCTCCTCCTCCGACGAGTGACGATCAGGGCCCTCGGCCGACTCCTTCTCCGGCGCGTGGCGGCACTCCGCCTCCTTCTCCGCCTGCGTCGATGCGCCCAAGCAGCCAGCCTCCTCCTTCTCCGCCTCGTCAACAAGGGCGGAAGAGACCTGCCGCCGCTCCAGCTGCTCCAGCGCGTCGTAGTCCTTCTCCTCCGCCTCGTAAGCAAGTAAAGAAGACAACCGCTCCGTCTGCTCTGTCGGCGTCTAGCAGTACAACCAGAGGCGGGAGGACATACAGATTCGGTCCTTCTCTGAAGACTCCAGAGAAGTTACCATATGAGAGGACCCCAGAGGAGAATGCCGAGATCGCGCGAACCGAAGTGGATGACTGGTTTCAAGGGTTGAGAGCAAAGAGACATCCACCTCTGGAGGAGAAGGTAGATCCGGTGAAAGTGAAGCGCACTCTGGCTGCCCTGGCAAAACCACCCAAGTCTCCGCCGAAAGGCAACTATGAGCGCATTATTGCAAAGACATCGGCCAAAGCGGAGCGGTCGGGAAGTACAGTCAGTGATCAAAGGCTGAAAGAACGATGAGCAGCTGGGAAACAAATTGCCCAGCTCGGCGAACAAACGAAGCAATCGTGCCCCCCTCAAGGTGCCTAGCGACATCATCGATCCGAGGATGGTGCCCGGTTATGGCAATGTTGACGATTACCTGCCCGACGATGTACATTATGATACCATGGAGGTGCAGATACACAGATACGAGTACGGGAAGCCTCTCGTCAAAGATGAAAAATCTTTAACAACGATGATGCGAAGATTACATGATTGGTACTTGAAAATCTGCAGAGAGTCTGGGGGGAGGAGTACTTTGTATGCGAGAGTTAAACCGGAGCATGACCTCATTGGAATTGAACTGTTGCCTATTCCATTTGAGGAGTTCTATCAGTTTTTCAATCAATTGGCCCTCGATAAAACAACGATCACCTGCTACTGTCTGTAAGTACTACTACTTTTGTCATTAAATCTCTCTATATAGCTCATCTCTTTCATTGCATGTATTTATAATTATCCTCACTATATTATGCAGAATGAAGATCGCCGAATTGAAGAAAAGACAAATCGGTGATATTGGGTTCATTAACACATATGTCATAGATGCAACTAAGGTTCAACATCGTCCCGGAGATACCGAGGCCAACTTGCTACGATCATTCAAAAAAAATGAAAACAAAGATATAATACTCTTTCCTTACAACTTCAAGTGAGTGTTACTGTCTTGTGCATATTCGGTTTCCCTTATATATTAGTCCAGGTTATAGTAATGTAATTGATGAGTTATGCATGTGTGTGCAGTTTCCACTATATTCTCCTAGAGATTAGGCTTGAGCAGGGAGTAGTAACCGTCTTGGACTCTAAATGAAAAGATCCCCGGGAGTATGCGGACATGACTGAAATCCTTAAGAAGTAAGTTAAATCGATCATTATCCACCATATCAGCAACTTTGTTCATTTTCTGATATCAAGTAATTGTTTTCTTTGTCCGGCAGGGTTTTGAGAAAATTCACCAAAACAGTTCCGGGACTGCCGAAGGAGCTGGAATTTAGACACCCGAAAGTAAGTACTATAGTAGCATGTTCCGCGCATCTCCTAGTGATTCAAGCGCTAGTTTCATAAATACCATTTAGCATTCATGCTTATCAGTTTGATTGACCTCTATTTCTTCTAAAGTGGTTGTGGCAGGAAAAAGGGAATGATTTCTGTGGATACTACGTCTGCGAGTCCATCCGCCACACGACCTGTGAGCGGGGCGGGTACTCTGACGAACAATATGAAGTACGTAAATAACAACATTCACAATTTTATTTTATTACCATCATTTGTATTGAGTTTCATTCATTCATATATATATGTATTGACCCCCTTCTTCAAATTAGATGTTTTGGAAGCGGGATGAACTCCTAGCACCAGCTCGCATGCGGGCAATTCAAGAGGAATTGGCGGCATTCTTTCTTGACCAAGTGATCGCTGAAGACGGAGAATACTATGTGGACCATGAGTCCGTATGATTATATTTGTAAGAGATAATTATTGTATATATGTAGCCGGTAGTGTCGGATAGATATACGAGAACTTGTTGTTCGACCAATCTCTCGGAGAACGAGAGGTGGTCGATATCACTTCTCTCTGTATGCATATATTTTCATGATGATCTTCTGTTTCCTTCGTTTGCTTACTAGCTAACTAGCGTGTCTAGTCCTCTCTATACGTATGTATAGTATGTAGCGTCGACCAAGCACGGACGCAAGAGAGGACACTTCTCTCTATTAATTATAGCTAGCTAACACAATATATGAAACACCTAAATTAACCCCCCAAAAC
>NC_057812.1:736348935-736350579 GCF_018294505.1 Triticum aestivum
CACCAACCGGGACCAAAGGGTCTCCTGCCTGGGCTCTGCGCACTGCCCTCGTGGAGGCCCATCAGTCCCGGTTCTGGATTGAACTGGGACTAAAGGTACAGGGCATTAGTACCGACACTTTAGTCCCGGTTCAGGAACCGGGACTAAAGGCCCTTACGAACCGGGACTATAGGCCCTTTTCTACCAGTGAACTAAGCTACTGCACTCCAACATAGCAACAAAGCACATGGCAGTGATCTACTCAAGATGCTTGACAAAATATGAACACTGAGCTACGGCTAAATCACACAAGAGCAGGTTCAAGAAAGCATGGCAAAAGTGCAAAAGATATCAGCATCACAGACTTAGTGAAAATAACAACATGTCAGGAATTAACATCAGGAATCAATGTTTAGGGCAAGATAACAACATGCTACAGGAACATATCATGGTAAAACAAGGCATGGCATGAATCTACTCAAAGCATATAACAAAAGTCCCTTACTGACCATAAGCCTAAAAGGATCAGAAGATATGATGGCACCCATGTAAACATAGCAAGTTTCGTTAACAGATTCAGACTTAGCAGAAAACTGGACATGGCATAAATAGAATTATGAAGGCATGTTTGCGAGATCGATTCACTCACCACAAGGCATTGCATGACAAGCTAAGCATACTACCAGCAAGAATACATGTTCATGAAGCTAACCAAAGCAAGAACAAACTCATAGCATGCATGGATCAACTACAACAACCTTGGCAAAAATTATTAACACGTAAACAATCTACCAGGAACATTTTGTAGCAAAAGTAGAGCAAGATTGAGTCATGCTAGGGCACTCCATAAATGCAAACAGGGAAATGGATGGATGGAGCATAACCATATGTCAAAATCATCCTTACTGAACATACTCTAAAGAAGCATGCATCTCTCTGTAGCAACATGAACACGTGGCATAAAAATAATAGCAGAGCAAAGACTTAGTGAAATTCTAAGTCCCTGAAATCAGCAATATCACGAGAGCTACTTTGGATGCTTGTGCTAGTCACCACATTGATCACAAAAATGCATGGCATACACCCCTGTAAATATGGCATGGCATATCCCAAAACACATGTAGAGCTCATGCCCATATGAAGCACACAATAATCATGGAAAAAATGACAAATGCTCATAATCTGCTAAGAATCAGGAACTAACATTTTATAGCACTCTTGCATCCACTATTTGGGCATCAAGATGGTCTCAAACAAGCATGTCACAATGGAACAAAATGAAGAGCACATCATGATGAACATTTTGATATATCATGCATGCAAAACGGATCTACGGGTGAGGAGTTATGATGCGATGAATAGGGATCCAGAATGCAGATTTTGAGGACTTAGAAGATATTTTAGGGGTCAACCTCGTTTGACTGGATCTGGATCTGGGCTCGGGCACGGACTCCGAGGTTCGCCGGAATTAGCAGGGACAGCGGCCGGAGCAGGGGAAGATGGCCGGAGAGGAGGAGAGGTGCCGGATCCGGTCATGGGGAGGAAGAGGCGGCGACGGGGACGGCGAGGAGGCCGGGCAGTGATGCGGGGTCGGCGGGCGCGGTCACGGCGTGGTCGCCGGCGAGCTTGGCAGTGGAGACTCGCGGCGGCCGTCATGGGTGCGGG